>NW_028261384.1:258494-355994 GCF_051295495.1 Thamnophis sirtalis
CGTCTGGCGTGCGCACGAACGAAGCGACCTTGCTGCATGAAATTTTTGTGCCCACCGCAGCGGCAGCAACGCCGGGAGCAACCCACCCCTGGTCCCTGCTCACCCAAGGCGGGATCCGCGCATTCCTTGTACTGCTCCGGGGTGCAGACGTTGGCGTTGCCTGTCGTGGCGAAGAGGAAAGTTCAGCCGGAGTCCTAACTCTTGATCCCCTGAACTGCCTGCCGTGGGCCGAACAAGCGAACACAGATCCTCGGTCGCATAAACAGAGGCATGGAGCCCAAATCGGGGAAACGGCCGCTGTGTAAGGCCTTAGGCCTAAGGCCACCCCTGGGACCCTGCGTCCAATTCTGGTCCCAGAAAAGAGGCCTTGGAGAAAGTGCAGAGAAGGGCAACGGAGGGGCTGAAGGTCCCGAAGGCTCAAAGGGAGGAAGAGGAGTTGCAGGGTTCGGCCGTGTCTAATTTAATGAGGAGGGTAGGGAGGACTAAGGGTGGCATGATGATGGCATCTTCCAATATTTGGGGGGCTGCCCCAAAGAAGGGGGAGTCAAACTCTTCTCCAAAGCCCCCCGAGGGCAGGACCAGAAGCAATGGGTGGAAACTAATTCAGGAGAGAAGCCACCTGGAATCAAGGAGACACTTCCTAACAGGGGGGACGATTAACCAGTGGAACAGCTGGCCACCAGAAGTTTTGGGTGCTCCATCGACTGAACAACCATTTGTCTGGAAGGGTCAAGGGTCTCCCGCTTGAGCAAGGGTTGGACTAGATGACCTCCAAGGTCCCTTCCCTTATTCTATGATTTCTCAGGGTCTCCTGCTCGAGCAGGGGGCAGGACTAGAAGACCTCCGAGGTCCCTTCCAGTTCGATTCTGATTCGGCCCGGAGAAGGGGCTCGGCTCAGCCCCCCCTCCCTTCCCCTGCCCCCCCCCTGACCTGGCATATGCACCATACGGCAGTTGCAATTCTCCGCCAGGTAGCGTGTCTCGCAGTCGATCCGGCAGGCGGCGGTGCTGTAGTTGGGGAAGAAGGCCGACTCTGCGGGGTTAGCCTGGCAGTCCCCCCAGGGGGCCGGCAGGTGGAAGAGCTGAGGGAAAAGGCAGGGTGACGGGGTCAGCCCAGGACCCGGTCCCCAGATTCGGGGAATGGGGAGGACAGGAAGGGGGCACCCCCACCTCCCCCACCCCGTGTCCCTCCACGGGCTACCCTCTGCTCCTGGCAGGCCACGAAAGTCTGGAAGCCGGGGGCTACTCCGAAGCCCAGCTGGTCGATGGCAGGCGGCTCACTCTGGCTGTGGATTTGCACCTTCACGCCGGCTTCGTAGGAGGTCTCGTCTGCAAGGCACAGAGAGGGAGAGAGAACAGCATCTCTCTTTTAACCTCGACCAAATAAGCCGGCTTTATATCCCTTCCTTTTCCTTTGAACAATCTTCTCTCTCCCAAGAACGTCCTAAAACTTCACTTCCTTCCCTTTTTCTTCCTCCTCCCTTCTCACAACATGTTTCAATGCTTTCAGAAGCCCATTTCCTAGATCCAAAAGAGCAGGGCGGGGGGGGGGGGGGCAAACTCAATTTCAATCAGGGCGGCGTCAGGGCTGGGGTTGGCCTTGGTGGGCTGGGTGGGCGAGGCTGACTGGGTGGGTGTGGCCAACGGTGGGCCTGGCCAGGTTGACGCCACTCCCCAAACTGCTGGCAGGTGTCCTCTTCTGACTGGGTGGACTGGGTCAAAGTGGCCTTACATTTTCTGGGCTGGCCACGCAGGCCGGATCCGACCACATCAGGGCCCCTGAGTTTGACACCCCTGGAATATAGGGAAATCACCCCCATCAGACTCTCGGTCCGTATTTGTATTTATTCCTCTTATTTATGAAAACATCCGCCGGTTTCTCTGATGCGTCCAGCCAGTGGAGCCTCTTTCGCATCACCTACTTTCATCTCGGTTGCAATCTTAGCCAGTCAAACTGGTTGTCAGGACCGCCGCTTTCCTCTGGATCCCAGCCCCCCCCCTTTCCACCATTCCACCACGCATTTTTCTATGGTGGGGGAAATGGGAGGGAGGGATTGTACGGAGTCAGATGCTATGTAGCCATAACAACATTCTTTCTGGGAAGCCAAGGTCATCCTTTCTCTCTGCACCTGACCGGAACTGAATGGGTGGAAGCTGCCAGCGTGGCAGTGGGAGATTGGACCATGGGATGATGGGCTTGTGGGGGTGGGGGCAACTTTCAACCGGGTGGGGAAAACCGGGAAGCTTTCAGATTCGGGTTTTCCCAGACGGGCCAACATGGCTCTCTTCATCAATTGGGACTTTGATGAATCCTTTGCCTCGGACTCTGATTTAATTTTGGATGCTATTTGGAACCCTGACGTTGGTTCTGACTGTGGATTCGCAACTTCATGCTGCTTTTGTAGGAGATCTCGTCTGCCACAACGCACAGAGAGGGAGGGGAGGGGTCTCTCCTTGGTCAAGAGGGAGACCCTTCCCCATTGCCACAGGGGCTCCTGGGCCCTGCTTGTAGAGGCTCCTGTCCTGGGTCCACTTGGCCCCGACTAATGATGCCCTTTCTCCCTCCCAGGCCAGGGAGGAGGCTGCTGGCCCACCATCCCCCCTGGAGACCCCCCCCCACTACCTGACTGTATTGAGCAACAAAGACTCCCCTCCTTGGGCAGACCAGCACTCGCCCCCCTCCCCTGGGATGAAACTCCCCCCCCCCTCAACAGGCAAAATGGAGCCTCTGGGCTGCCATTCTTGGAGGGGGGGGAGCTGCGGCCCACAGGGTCACAAGGTTCTCAGGAAGGGGGGGGGGAGTCCGGAGACTCACCTGTGTCCCCCCAGACGGGCAGGTACTCATCCTGTTGGATGTTCAGCATGAGTTCCAGGCCGTTTCCCGTCCCTCCTTTCACCGTGGTGAGTAGCTGGTAGCTGGTGGCACCAGAGTTGAACGTGTAGCATTTTCCCAGACGGGTGAAGGTCTGCGGGGGGGAAAAGGGGGGGGGAAGAGTGAGAGACAGACCCATGGAGGGGGAGGAATGGCAATGCACCCAGGGGCCCTGGCACTGCGTGTGTGCAGGTGTGTCTGTAGGAGAGAGAGAGAGAGATATGGAGAGAGAGACAAAGGTGAAGTGAGAAAAAGATGGAAAGTGAGAAAGAGAGAAAGAGATAAATGGAAAGAGATGAAGAGAGAGATGGAGAGAGATGGAGAGAAAGAGGTGGAATGAGAAAGATGGAGAGGGAGAGAGAGAAAAAGGGAGAGATGGAGAGAAAAAGATGGAGAAGAGAGAAATGGAAAGAGAGGGAGATGGACACAGATAGAGGGAGAGAAAGAGGTGGAAAGAGAAAGATAGAGAGAGAGAGATGGGGAGAGAAATGGAGAGAAAAAGATGGAAAAATAGAGAGATGAAGGAGGGAGAGAGAGATGGAGAGGGCAAGAGAGTTACAAAGAGAGGGAGGGAAGGAGGGAGAGAGAGATGGAGAGTGAGGAAGAGAGAAAGAGAGATGGGCACAGAGATAGAGAGATGGAGAGAATAGGAGGGAGAGAGAGATGGAGAGAGAGAGAGATGGGGAGAGAAATGGAGAGAAAAAGATGAAAAGATAGCGAGATGGAGAGAGAAGGAGGGAGAGAGAGATGGAGAGTGAGGAAGAGAGAAAGAGATAGAGAAAGAGAAAGAAAAGAGAAAGAGATGGACACAGAGATAGAGAGATGGAGAGAAAGAGGTGGAAAGAGAAAGAGATGGAGAGAGAGAGAGAGAGAGAGAGAGAGAGATCAGCCATCTCTGCAACCGAGGCTGCCCGCCTGGGGGAACCCGGTGGAGCTGGGGGGGGCCCTCCTGCCCCCTCCTCACAGGTCTTGTTCCTTTCAATGGTTTTCCAAACTCTGAAGCCGCCGGAGCCCCCCCCCCCCCCCCGGCCACCACTGCTCCTCTGCTGGGGGCCCTGGATAGACCATCTATCTTATTTATTTACATTATTTTAGCCTCCTCCCCCAGTTCCAGCCCCCCCCAGCCCACTCCCCACTGACTGGACCCTTCCGCCAGTTGAAGTCAGCCCATGAACACCCAGAAGGACAAAGAGCCACCCTTTAATCCCCAGTCCACCAGCACGATTGCGCCCCACATTTCTGCCACTAAGCGAGACGGTTCTTAAGTGACCTCTGCTCTGTTTTATGACCTTTCCACTGCTGTTAAGCGAATCCCAGGCATTGTCCTGTTGGTCACACAGTGGTTTTAGAGAACTTGGCTTCCCCCTTGACTTGGCTTGTTGGAAGGTTGCACAACACCAGCAGCCGTCGTAATGGTGAATCAGTTGCCGAGCAGCTGAATTTCGATCCCATGAGTCGTAAGTGTGAAAACTGTTAAAAGACCCCTTTGTAAAGCCCAATTCCTGCCCTCCAGGCCCCCGGCAGCAAAGATAAGAAAGGGGCCTCATAGGTCACTGCCCAGGGAAGATTTGGGGCAGAAAGTTTGCACAAAAGTTTACCTTTTTAAAAAACAACAACAACACACCAATTTATTAAAATGTACAATTAAAAAGACAAATCCTAATACAAATTTTAAAAGAATACAAAAAATAGGAAGAGCAGGAAAGGATAAAACAGAAAAAAATAAGAATATCATAAGAAAAGGAACAAAATATGTATAGAAACGACCTTCCCGTTCATCATAACTAGAAAAATATTTTAGAAACTAATCACTTTCTCTTCAAATACAAAAAAATGACCCCCCCCCCCAAAAAATCTCATCCTTTATCTATAAACAAACCCTTAAGCCTTCCTTGTGTCAGCAAAAGTCCATTACGAGTGACCAGAGATAACGGCATCTCTCTTTTAACTTTGACCAAATAAGCCAACTTTCTATTCCTTCCTTTTACTTTTAACAACCCTGATCTTTCCTCTCTTCAAATCATGCCCTAAAACTTGACTTCTTTCATTTTTTTTCCCTTCGTCCCCTCTGACCAATTGAGTAATTGAGTAATTGAGTAATTTATTTATATGCCGCCCTTTTCCCTGGGGGGACTCAGGGCGGCTTACAACTCGAAAAGGGGGGGAAACAAACAATTAACACATAGGACAGTACATCATTAAAAGCACAACATTCATACTATTCAGGTGGGTTACAGTCTTTAACCCCAGGCCTGGCGGGATAGCCAGATTTTAAGGGCTGTGCGGAAGGTCTGGAGGGTGGTGAGGGTACGAATCTCCATGGGGAGATCGTTCCACAGGGTCGGAGCTGCCACCGAGAAGGCTCTCCTCCGCGTAGTTGCCAGTCGACATTGACCGGCAGATGGGACTCGGAGGAGGCCTAATCGATGGGATCTAATAGGTCACGTGGAGGTAATTGGCAGTAGGCGGTCTCTCAAGTACCCAGATCCACTACCATGAAGGGCTTTGTAGGTGACAAGTAGCACCTTGAAGCGCACCCGGAGATCGACCGGTAGCCAGTGCAGCTCACGGAGGATAGGTGTTATGTGGGTGAAGCGAGGTGCCCCCACAATCGCTCGCGCGGCCGCATTCTGGACTAGCTGAAGTCGCCGAATACTCTTCAAGGGCAGCCCCATGTAGAGCACATTGCAGTACTCCAGCCTAGAGGTCACAAAGGCACGAGTGACTGTTGTGAGAGCCTCCCGGTTCAGGTAGGGGCGCAACTGGTGCACCAGGTGAACCTGGGCAAATGCCCCCCTGGTCACAGCTGACAAATGGTGTTCAAAAGTCAGCTGTGGGTCCAGGAGGACTCCCAAGTTGCGGACCCTGTCTGAGGGGCGTAGTGTTTGACCCCCCAGCCTGAGGGATGGAATATTTGCCAAATTAGTGGGAGGGAAACACAACAGCCACTCGGTCTTATCTGGGTTGAGCACAAGCTTGTTAGCCCTCATCCAGTCCCTAACAGCTTCAAGGCCCTGGTTCATCACGTCCACCGCTTCATTGAGTTGGCACGGGGCGGACAGATACAGCTGCGTATCGTCCGCATACTGGTGGTATTTTATCCCGTGCCGCCGAATGATCTCGCCCAGCGGTTTCATGTAGATGTTGAAAAGTAGGGGGGACAGGACCGAACCCTGCGGCACCCCATATGTTAGGGGCCTAGGGGTCGATCTCTGCCCTCCAACTAACACCGACTGCGACCTGTCTGAGAGGTAAGAGGAGAACCACCGCAAAACAGTGCCTTCCACCCCCACCTCCCGCAGTCGTCGCAGAAGGATACCATGGTGGATGGTATCGAAAGCCGCTGAGAGGTCAAGGAGAACCAGGATGGACGCATGGCCTCCATCCCTGGCTCTCCAGAGATCATCGGTCAATGCGACCAAAGCGGTTTCTGTGCTGTAACCGGGTCTGAAGCCGGACTGGAAGGGGTCGAGATAGCTAGCTTCCTCCAAGGACCGCTGGAGCTGAAAGGCCACCAACTTCTCAACAACCTTCCCCACAAAGGGGAGGTTGGAGACTGGACGATAATTGTTAAGAACGGCTGGATCCAAAGATGGTTTCTTCAGGAGGGGTCTCACCACCGCCGCCTTAAGAGCGGGGGGAAAGACCCCCTCCCGAAGGGAGGCGGTAACAACCGCCTGGATCCAGCCCCGTGTCACCTCCCTGCTGTTAGCAACCAGCCAGGAGGGACACGGGTCCAGTGCACATGTGGAGGCACTCACAGCCCTCATGGCCTTGTCCACATCCTCAGGGGCAACATCCTGAAACTCAACCCAGCGATGGCCTACCAGATTATCCCCCTGTGTCTCGGCTGGTTCTGCAAGATTGGAGTCGAAGTCCGACCGAAACCGAGCAACTTTGTCCGCTAGAAACTGGATGTAATCCTCAGCCCTGCCCTGCAAATTCTTTTACTGCTATAATCCTCTTTCCTAAATCCAATATCGGGAAATCATCTAAATCTTAGTCTGTATTTGTGCATTCCTTTTATTCATTAAGACACCCGTTGATTTCTTTTGTGGGTCCAGCGTGGCGTCTTTGATTCTTGTATGAGAATCATCTTTAAATCCATGTTTGAACCCATCGATAGAGGCTGACGCGGTTAAAATTAACTTTCCAATCCAGGGTTCAAAAAACACCCTTCGATATGTCCCACGTTTAAATGCTTTACTTCATTCTGCGAGTCCAGCGTCAACTTCCGTCTCCTCTAAGTGTAAGATGGAATTCCTTGGATTCCCAATTTCCTCCAATGTCTGACCTTCAAAGTCTCCTTTTATTCTGTTTTTAAGAGATTTTTTTTTAAATAATAAAAAAGCATTTTCCCACAGGGAAAGATTGTGACGGTTAAGATATTTTCCTCCCTGGGCGCAGAAGAAACCTCCGCATGGGCGACAGGAAGGGCATCTGGCCAATAAACAGCTCCATTCAGCTGCCCAGACTCCACCCCAAAGCAAAGGATTATGGGGTGGTTAAAAGAAGATGATGACAAACGATTGGGACGGTTAAATTTGCAAAATCTTATTTCAGATCCATTCGTGGACTCTTCGTCCAAATGTTGTGATTTTCCCAATCAAAAGTCTTATTGGCATTTATCATTTAACATTGTTTTATAAGCAAACAGCAGCAAGACTGAAATTTAAGTGGAGAGCGCCACCTACTGACGAAAGGGAAAACTACACCTATACAAAAAACTGTGTGTGTTGCATTTGTGCTGATAAATAGCAGTTAGCAATAGCAATAGCAGACTTATATACCGCTTCATAGGGCTTTCAGCCCTCTCTAAGCGGTTTACAGAGTCAGCATATTGCCCCCAACAACAATCCGGGTCCTCATTTTACCCACCTCGGAAGGATGGAAGGCTGAGTCAACCCTGAACCGGTGAGATTTGAACAGCCAAACTGCAGAACTGCAGTCAGCTGAAGTAGCCTGCAGTGCTGCATTTAACCACTACGCCACCTCGGCTCTCTCTAAATAAATAAAGGGAGACTAGTATAGATCTATTTCAAGCTATTTAGCTCTCATCAGCTAGCCATACCCTTACTGGGATTTGAATATACATACATACATACATACATACATACATACATACATACATACATACATATATACATACATACATATATTGGAATTTTGTTAGCCATTTCATGATTAGGGGAGACCCCAAAATATAAAAATGGGGAAGAAACTGTTTAATCAAAGGGGACACCTGAATGCCATGCAAGATCATTGAACATGTAAAAGGGGTGGAAAGAGGCTTTTGACGACCCCTGGGACTATCTAAGGGGAACTGAAAATACACCCCCTGAAGGGGAATTTAAGGACTGAGTAAATACTTTTTGGACAGTTGCACGAAAGTTGAATCTCCTAAAACAAAATAAGGTATTTTATAAGGAGAAATGAGTGGAACTTTGCAGGGGATGGACATACTTTTTTCAAAATACAAAGGACGTCATGGAGAAAGGATTCAATGAGATTATGGGGGGGGGAAGGAAAAAAACTATTCAAGGGGTGATGAGTGAAGGCCGACCACTCAAGGAAGGGAGGAGTCCTCAGTAGACATGAAGGATGAAGAAGACAAAGAGAAAGATAGCAATGGAAATAACAGTGACTGATGAATTAAATCGGGGGGGGGGAGGTATCAAGAGAGTTGGAAGATCCGTTTGAAAGGGAGACGGGGAGGCGGAGGAGAAAACCCAGGAACTGGGCAGAGGACGGAGAAGTGCTTAGACTGAAGAGTCAAGAAGCAGATGAAGTTAGAGATAAAGATCGAAGAGAGGAATTGGGGAGGAAAGTCAGTAGAAAAGGCAAAGCAATCAAAAGTATTGAAGCGGGCAAGAGAAGATGGATGGATGATTTTTCTTTTTTTATTGTTTTGATTTGCTTTTCCTTCTTTCTCTCTTTCTTCTAAAAGCATCGCATTAAAATACTGAAGCGGGCTGTAGATGATGGATGGATGATCCTTCTGTTTGTTCTTTTGATTTGCTCTCCCTTCTCTCTCTCTCTCCCTTCTCCCCCTTTTTCCCTTTTAGGTGGATGACATGATTAGAAGTTAGGATAGACAAATAGCTTTTTTTAAACAAAATGTGATGTGATCAAAAGCTAGAATAAGCGATAGGAACAAGAGTAGAGGGAATATCAGCGTATACACTTTAATAAAAGTAATCACAAGATACACCATGGAATAATTGAATGATGATGGATTGTAATCTAGTATAATTGTATATTATTGCTAGAAATATATGAGTTTATTGAATGTAATAATTATGATTAATTTTATTAGTGCTATTTGTATTAGAATGTGTGACACCCAAGTGCCTCACTGTTCATGCATATTTATAGTCTCCCTTTATTTATTTATCAGCACGCATGCACGCGCACACACACACACACACACACACACACACACACACACTATTTAACTATAAAAACTTGAAAAAAACTATATAAGCTTGAAAAAACTCTTATTGGCTGTTTCTTCCAAAAGAAGAAAGGTTGAAAGGTCTGTTTTGAAACTTCTTTTGTGAAGACTCAAAGGAAACTCACTGCCTTGATCCAAAGATTCCTGATTGTTGAAGAAGCCCTTAAGAAGCAATTTAAAAAAACCATTTAGAAAAGGGAAGTATGTGAACTGGCATCCATAAACCGAGAAGCTGTGATGACCTCGGGCACAGCACAGAGGCCACACCGGCAGCTGGCAGTTCAAACCGTTTCTTTATTGCTCCAAATTTCCCCAAACACTCCCATGTTTCTGGCAAATACCAGAGCAAAATGATCATACACACACACACACACACACCCTTCTCCATCAGGATTAGGATTAGGATTATTTTATTTATATGCCGCCTTTTTCCCTGGGGGGACTCAGGGCGGCTCACAATCCAAGGGGGAGGGGAGTACAAGACAAAAATACACACATAAAACAGTACATCGTTAAAAAAACGCAACATTCATACAATTCGGGCGGGGTTGAAGTCTTTAGCCCCAGGCCTGTCGGGACAGCCAGGTTTTAAGGGCTATGCGGAAGGTCTGGAGGGTGGTGAGGGTTCGAATCTCCACGGGGAGCTCGTTCCAGAGGGTCGGAGCAGCCACAGAGAAGGCTCTCCTCCGGGTAGTTGCCAGTCGACATTGCCCGGCTGATGGGACTCGGAGGAGGCCTAGTCTGTGGGATCTAATCGGTCTAGTGGAGGTAATTGGCAGTAGGCGGTCTCTCAAGTACCCAGATCCAATACCATGAAGGGCTTTGTAGGTGACAACTAGCACCTTGAAGCGCACCTGGAGATCAACAGGCAGCCAGTGCAGCTTGCGGAGGATAGGTGTTACATGGGTGAAACGAGGTGCACCCACGATCGCTCGCGCGGCTGCAAGTAGTCCAGCCCAACGCCGTGAGCACCACGGCTGCAAAGCAAGAAATCCAGTAGGGCCAGTCGGGGAGTCCAGGAAGCCAGGAAGAAAGCAGGAAACTTCAACCGTCGGCCACCGCAATCAAACTCCATGAATTCAGTGTTTGTTCCTGACAGAGACCCCTCCCCACAGCTTCTCCTGAAGTCTCAGCCCCCAGGTGTGCCTTGTGAAGAGGGGAAGGGCGCTCTCCTCCCAAGTAGTTGGGTCAGCCGGCACTGTTCTCGCCTTCTCTCCACTCTCTGTGCTCTTGGATCAGGAGCGGGTGGTCCTTGCTCCTCGCCTGAGCTGTCTCTCGTCTTCCCCGCTTAGCCTCTCTTGGTCATCCTTCCCTGCCTACAAGCCGTCCCAATCTTGAAAGGCCCTGGCCTGACTCGGCCTGTCCCTCCCCATTTTCCTCTGAAGCCAACAAAGCCGGCCCCCGTCTTTGTCCGCAGATTCAGGCTCTGACGGGGGTGTGACAGAAGCTTTGAGCAGAAAGATCTCCTGTCTCTCAGAGCTTTAAGCCCACCAGCGATCACTGTCTTTGAACCCCCTTGTGAGGAGCCACTGTCTGGAGTGCTTGTGGCAATCTCCACGCTTTCCTTGTCCGGAGAGGAACTCTGTCCACTTGCCGAGTCTTCCTTCCACCGCAGTCCTTCACTTCGCTTCCGCTCGCCGTTCCTTCCCCAGATGTCCCTGTACTGGCACAATTGTTCTTTGAGATACGCCTGTGGATTCGACACGGGGTCCGGCCTCCTCGTTTCTGCAGAGGCAGACGGACGTTTGCTACAAAACCTGAATTAGAGCTTCCCTTCTTAGCGTGGGGAAGCAATAGCAATAGCAGTAGACTTATATACCGCTTCATAGGCCTTTCAGGCCTCTCTAAGCGGTTTACAGAGAGTCAGCATATTGCCCCCAACAATCTGGGTCCTCATTTTACCCACCTCGGAAGGATGGAAGGCTGAGTCAACCCTGAGCCGGTGAGATTTGAACCGCTGACCTGCTGATCTAGCAGTAGCCTGCAGTGCTGCATTTAACCACTGCGCCACCTTGGCTCTTGGAAGGAGGGAGGGAAGGGGGGCACCTGGCGAGTAGACTCAGGCAAGGCACCAGGTATTTCTGACCGGTGGGCATTCTGCACTACCTGTGCCCTGTGAAGCTCAAAAACCCAGGCTGGGTAGATTAAGGAGGCACGGAAGGGCTGGGCTAGGTGGCCTCAGGGTTCCTTCTTACCCAGCCCCCCAAATGGAGGCAGTGATGTGATATTGAACTGTGCCAACCCCCTCCTCCCTGTCAGCCTCTCTGCCGGCCGGATCAGATTGTGCTGACTTGGCATAAGCCTCCTCCAGATACAGCTGACGTAGCCGACGTAGTGCCCGGGTGTAAACTGAGTGTCCTTTGGGAGGAAAGAGGAGGAACAGGGTGGGCGATGGCTGCCGCCATCAGCCAGCCCCGACGCTGTTTCTTAGCACCCATGGAGACCCCCTTGTGGCCACCTTTGCCCAGCATTTGGAGGAAAAAAGAGGGCTGGGAAAGATTTTGGGGCGCTGAGCTTCACTGGGGCACCAGGGAAGCACCCAGCAATTCCTGACTACCTGTGCCACTCCATCATGTCTCTGGGCATCTGGATGTACAATTCCCTCCCCCTCCGTTCTCCCCTTGACGGTCAGGTGTGGAGCCCAGGGCCAGGGGGCTTAGCCCGCCCACCCCCATCTCTGCTACCAAGGGGAGGGCACTTTCCAAGTTAGGAGTTCTAGCTTTTCTGCCGTGGGGAGAGGAAGGGGCCGCTGGCTCTCCCAGACCCTTGCGGTGGACTTTTGGTCCTGGCAGCGTGCCAGGGGCTGACTCCCCATGGCTGAAGAGGGGCATAGCAGCTCCAGTCGCCTGGCACTCAGAACAAGAGGCGGGGGTGGCACTGCAGCCAAGGGGTGGCCCCGGAGCAGGAGCGAGGGGCACTCACGGGGCTGAAGTTCTTGGCGTCACAGGGCTGGTTCCCAAAGCGGCAGTCTAGCAGCATGTCCTCCAAGCTGTGGCTGGTCCGGTCCACGAATTCGTGAAGGCTGAAACTCCTGCTGGGGAAGGTCCGGAAGGCCTCTGGGTCAAGCCAGCCCAAGGCTCGGCCGTACGCCGGGTAATCGGACAGCTCCAAGCCCAGCAGCTCCCGACCCACCCAGTGCAGGTCGTTGGGGGTCAGCCTGGACCTCCGGATACGGTTGACGTTGCAGAACGAGACGGCTGGGAAGGTGAGCCGCCGGCTCTTTCCTTCGTCCAGCGCAGTGATGTGATTGTACTCTGCGTAATACTGAACCCGTTCGCCCACCTGATACAAAACTACCCCCAGGGCGGCCAGGACAGCCGCTGCCCAGGCAGCGCGGCGTGGCGTGAGCGGCCCCACCAAGAAGACGTGGCCAATGCCGTGCAAGGAACATCGGCTGGCAAAAGCCACGATGTTGGGGGCTGCTTCGCTCTCCCGAGCCTCCATTGCCCTCGTCTTGGTTTGCTTTGTGCTGCTGGGATGCTGTCACTTCTCTCCGCTGCGCCAGGAGGATCGTGTGTCAAACCTGGAGTCAGGCGATGCCAGTCCTGGTGGAGGGAGGGGCTGGATCATGACACCTCCCTTGTCAGGTGGGAGCAACGAAAGGAGGTAAGCAGCAAGGCGCACTAAAGGATGCCGGCAGTCCCCTGGCTGGGAAGCCGCTCCTCCCTCAAAGCCTGTGTCTGTCTGGCATAGTGGTGAGCACTGTGCAGTACTGCTTGAACTCAAGGGAGTGGGGTGCGTTGAAATTCGTGGGAGACCTCTGCTCCCCTTTTCTGACCAAGCAGTCACCTCCTCTGCCCCACCAGTGCTGGCAAGGGGGGTTCTGCTAGACCAGGAGTCCCCGCTGCTGCCCGGTTCTCCAAGCATCCATCTCATTTGGGCTGCTCATCGGACCAAGGAGACGGGGCCATGTACGGAGCTTGAGAAGGAAGGTACTCTAGGATGGTTGGGGGACTCTTGGCGTTGGCACAGCCCATTGCAGCTAGGCATCTAAGATTTCCTCAGCCAGCGCGGTGATCTGGCTGTACCTGTGTGCAACACCAAAGCGGTTTAGCCACCTGGGGCAGAAAGTTCCCCGGTGTAGCCGGTACTGACGCATCCCTCACCTTCACCCTGATGTACCCCGAAGCACCGGAGGCCCAGGGCATTGAGCAGAACCCCTTCCCACCAGCTCCCAGAAGAGGCTAGCCAGGGTCCACGCAACCTCCGCACAAAGCCCGGAGGACGATATGCCAGCCGATGGCAGGAGGGCAGCACTCCATGGTTGGAAGATCAGAAACGGCCAGGCCAAGCCAGCCCGCTTCTCTCTGCCGCAAATGCAGATTGGAGATTGGACCATCGCCGGCCTGTTGTGGGTCGACGTTCCACCAAGGCCTGGGCAAAGGGACGGTGTGGACAACCGGGTCACCCCGCAGCTGGGGAGGAAATATTCGGCGGTTCCCAGCCAAGGCCCTGCGGGAGGGCACAGCATGTCCACGCCAGACACTGCTGGGCACGGAAGAGACGTATGGAAGAGAGCAGGTCTTATTTGCCCAGGGAGGGGCGTGGCCCAGCTACAGCTCTGCCTGGGAGAATGTTTCCCGCCTTCAGCTGAGGAAATGCAGCTTATTCAACCTTCCTCAGCTACTCGAGAGAGACTTTTTCAACGGCTGGGCCAGGGGTCGGCAACCCTAAACACTCAACGAGCCATTTGGACCCGTTTCCCACAGAAAGCAAAACATCAGGAGCCACAAAATCTGGGTGGGAGTGGCCAACTCAACGCCACTCACTCCAGGTGTTTTCTTTTCTATGGGAAACAGGTAACTCTCTCTCCCTCTCCTTCCCACCCGCCCTCTCTCTCATCTCTCTCTTTCTCCCTCCCTCCCATTTCTCTCCCTTATCCCTCCCATCTCTCTTTCTCTCTCTCTCCCTCTACCCCTCCCACTTCTCTCTTTCTCTCTCTTTCTCTCTTTCTCCCTCCCTCCCATCTTTCTCCCTCTCTCTTTCTCCCTCCCTCCTCTCTCTCTTTCTCCCTCCCTCCCATCTTTCTTTCTCTCATCTTTCTCTATCTCTTTCTCCCATCCTCCCATCTCTCTCCCCCTACCCCTTCCATCTCTCTTTCTCTCTCTCCCTCTACCCCTCCCACCTCTCTCTTTCTCTCTCTCTCTTTCTCCCTCCCTCCCACCCTCCCATCTCTTTCTCCCTCCCTCCCATCTTTCTCCCTCTCTCCCATCTCTCTCTTTCACCCTAGGGCATGACACTAGACCTCAAGGAATCCCCGCCCAGAGTTCTGCATGCAGCAGTGAGGAGGACACACATGGGTACACATCGGAGCACCCGGCTGCCTCCCGCCCTGCCTCGGCCTCCTTGTGGGGGTGAACTGGATTTGCCAGACTGATGAGGAAGCAGCCAGACTGACACCTGAGTCCCAGAGGTGTGTGTGAAGTGACAAAGAGGCATCAGTTGGGGGGGGCGTGTTTTAGCACCATCTCCTCCGTAAACCATCAGGCAATCGGAGTTGGCCCAACCTTTTGCCTGGCTGCTGTGCTGCAGGAGTGGAATTATTTCATGCTTCGTGTTCTCATGTACAGGATCCACTAGAGATACCGAAGGTCCCCTCCATCCTCCCTGTCAATCAGCAACCTTCTCCCATCTCCTATCAGTGGCGGTATTCCAATATTTTTTACTACCGGTTCTGTGGGTGTGGCTTGGTGGGCGTGGCATGGCTTGGTCCACCACCCCCGGGCTGCAGCCCATGATCCACAGCCCATGATCCACAGCCCATGATCCACAGCCCATGATCCACAGGCCGCAGAAGTGGCAGGCGAGGCACGTACCCAGCTGTATTTGGGTGAGAAACGGAGCTGCGTATGTGCGTGAGCTCACCCCGGACCCATCCCCTCCCTCCCCACCGGCCCACGGAGCCAGAACGATTGTGGCAGATCAGGGGAAGTAAAATATGCTATCGGTTCAAAGAACCGGTAGCAAAAAATACTAAAAAAAGTTTTTTAACAAAATCCGTTCGGACAATCCGCAGATGGCACCTGAGCTTCGGAAGTTTTTCTTTTTAAAAACCTTTTAAGCATTTTTCTTACTGGTTCTCCAGAAAAGAGGGGGGGGTGAGGGGTCCATTTTTGCTCCCAGCAGGCTTCCCTGAAGCCTGTGAGGCCCAAAACAGGGGGCTGGGGGGGGCACTGAGAAAGAAAGAGAGAGAGGGAAAGAAAGAAAGGAGAAAAGAAAGAAAGAATAAAGAAAGGGAGGGAGGGAGAGAGAGAAAAAGGAGAGGAAGGAAGGACTACAAACCTGGCACTAGGCGCAGCTTCTGAGGATAACCCAGGGCTGGGAGGGACCTGGAGGTCATCTAGTCCAACCCTGCTCCAGCAGGACATTGTTAAAGTGAGTTTCTGTCTTGATCCCCTAGTTACATGACTACACAGTCACATGACCCCACCAAGCCACACCCACCAAGCCACGCCCCCAGGACCTGTAGTAAAAAAAAATAAGATTCCACCACTGCCCTGGCGCCTTTGAAGACCTCCAGCGCCTGAAAGGCTGCCAAGGCTTAGAAAAACCCCCCACTCCACAGGGTTCCCCCTCTCTCTCTCTCTGACAACGGAGCCCCCAGGCGCCATTCCAGGACCTTCTCAGCACAGCCAAGAGGCGGCACTGGAATCGGGGTGGATGGGCACCACGACCCTCAGATGCCACCGGCCACGGTTCACCCACAAGGACCCTTCTCCAGCCACAAGGACGCCTCCACGGCTCTCCTGCGTGGAGTGTTGGCGCCCTGCTGTTCTGTTCTACAGCAATGGGGCTGAGGCCCCCCGAGAAGCCCTCGCTTGGGCTCCCCCTGAGTCCCCAGAGACCCCCCCCCAAACCTTCAATGGGAGGAGTTTGGAGGGCTGACCAAGTGGCTCCACTTTTAGGGCAGGCAGGAAAGGAGGCCCCTTGGGAAGAAGGGAGGGGAGGCCCAGGGCAAGGAAGCGAGGGTGGGACCTTACGGGGGTGGGTGGGTTGATGACTGGGAATGGCTGGCCAGAATGAAAGGAGTGGTACCCTTAATGCTCCACACCTCTGGCCACAAAGGATGGAGGAGGAGGAGGAGGAGGAGGAGGAGGAGGAGGAGGAGGAGGAGGAGGAGGAGGGAGGGGCAACCCAGCGGAAGAGAGCAATGTAACCCTGCAGGCATTCAGGGAAAGGAAGCTGCAGCTGTGCAGAGGATGCTCCCATCCCCAGTGGGCCAGGATCAAGATCAGAATCGAGCCTGGAAGGGGACCTTGGAGGTCATCTAGTCCAGCCCCTTGCAATACCATTTCAGCGAAGTGCCTGTCCATCCAGCCTCTTCTTAAAAACCTCAGAGGATTAAAAGCCGGGGGGGGGGGTGGTGGTGGAAGCAGGAAGGCCCTTATCCCACCCGAGAGAGGCTGCCATGGCAACCGGCTCCGCTGCCTCCGAAGATGGGAAGATCGCCATGGCAACAGACAACCCAAGAAGAGTGACTGGAGCGGGTGCCAAAGTGGGGGGGGGGGATTCCAAGGAGGCCGGGAAGAATCTTCCAGCAATGCCGGAATGGGAACTCAAGAGATGCTCCAAAAGATCCCGCCAGTTTCGCGCCTGCAGGAATGCCATCTGTCCAGGATTCCCGTTGGCAAGGGGTGATCGGTGCGGTGCCCAACCCACTCCGGTGCCGCACGAAGCATCCCCTGCTAAAGAGGGGTAGACTGTTCCTGAGCCTGGAGGTTCGTCCGTACGATATACCCCATCCCCTCCAGCCCAGTCCTCCGACCGATTGGAGCTCTGCGGAGAAGCAGCACGGTGGGGTTTGAAGGGAGGGGGAGACGCCCCACCTCTTCCAGAGGAGCCCCCACTTCCAGCCTGCCCTCCACAGCTTCCAAAGTGGGATACCCCCACCCCCCTCGGCTCACGCCTGGGCTATCAGCCCCTTCCCCATTTGGGCAGAGGCTCACAAAAGGGGGCGAGACATAACCAAAAAAGGAAAAAAAACCAGTCATTCATGGCACCCCCAGGTGCCGGAGGGGACGGGCAGGGGCTGGCTATTTCCTACCAGCAGAAGGAGACCCCCAAAACCCACCCTCAAAGCCTGTGATCCGACTCGGCGCCTATCCCAGAGGGACCCCTCCTCAAATATGCAGGGCAGCCCTAAGAATCCAGCGCAGTGTCCGGCGGTTAGGCCTGGCAGAGTGGCTGAGCCGATGAGCTTTGGACAGGTGGGGGTGGGTGGCTCACACCCAGGAACCTTTGGACAGGTGGGGGTGGGGGTGGGAGACTCCTGGGCCGAAGGGGAGGCTGAAAAACCCTGCCTGGCAGGTCTGGTGCTCCTCGGCCACTCAAAGGCTGAGCAGTGGGGAGAAAAAGATTGGGGGGGGGGCACAGGAAGTGAAGAACCCCCCTTTGGGGCTCGGTCGTGAAGGGTCTTGTGCTCACTGATGAGGCCTGAAGGTGGCGGGGGCTGCTGCCCCCCTCTCCTCTTGGCTGGGAAAAGTGGGGGTCCAAGGCTTAAGCAGACCCCCACTTCTCAGGGAGAATGGGTTCCTTCCTTTGGGGAGGAGGGGGCTTCCAGCCCCCCTCTCCTCCTTCCTGCTGACCTCACAGAGGCTTCTGGGCTCCTCCCCCCTCCCACCACGGAGATGCCCACTCACTCGTGGCCTGGCAGGACCGCAGGAGGGAGAGGCTCCCCTTCCAGGAAGGTGCCAGAATTGGGGGAGGGGGGCGCCCCCCCTTCCTCCAGGCTCCTCCCTCAATTCTCCCCATTTCTCGCTCTCAGTGGCCCCCATCTGGCCCACAATTCTGCACCTCCCCCTGAGCAGCCCAGAGACAAATGCAAATAGTTCTTGACTTAAGACCGCTCGCTTATCGACTGAAGTTACGACGCCCCCCCCCCAAAGGATCATGTCTCACCCTTATGACCGTTGCAGCATCCCCTCCCCCGGGAGTCCTGCGATCAAAAAATTCAGATGCTCCGCCGCTGTTTCCGATTCCACCGCCTGAGGGGGGGTGTCACGCAATTCCCCTTCTGAGGGGATGGAGAAGCCCGCCTCACTTAACGACCTTGCAGCTGATTGAATGGCCACCCAGATTCCCCCTTCACTGAGTGGGCACGGCAATTCATTAACATTTCCCAACGTCTCGCTTAGGGACCAAAATTTGGGGTCGTAGGTTGAGGACCACAAGGACTGTCCAGCATGTGGGATGGGGGGGGGTTGCGCCAGGATTTATGGTTCCAGCCATGGCACCCCTCCCCATCATTCCCTTCCCCACCCACAAGCAGAGGCAACGGGGAGAGGGGGCGCTTCATTTAACAACCCTGCTGCGATTGGTTGAAAAGCTGCCCAGATTCCCTTCACCAACGGGGCAAGGAGGATTCATCAACACTTTCCAATGTCTCGCTTAGTGACCTAAATTGGGGCTCTTAATTTGAGGACTGCAAGGACTGTCCAAGCCGAGAAAGGGGAGGGGGGGTCGGCCTGGGAGACCTTTCCCGCAGCCCCCCACCCCAAATTCCAGTCCCGGGACCCCCGCCCCTCCAGCCCCCCCCCAGGCTGCCACTCACCAGGGTGAAGTTGCGGGCGCTGCAGGCGACCCCGCGAAAGCGGCAGTGCCAGATCATCTCGCGCAGGTCGTGGCCCGTCCGGTTGTAGAACTCGGCCATGTCGAAGGGCCGCGCCTTGAAGCCCCTGAAGTCGGCCTTGTCCCGCAGGGCGGCCAGGGTCTCCGGGTCGGCCCAGGGGGCTCCGCGGACCTCGGCGCGGCCGTCCAGCAGGGCCAGCAGCTGCCCCGCGTGGTAGAGGTCGTTGCGCGTGATTTGGGAGAAGCGGAAGGCGTTGAGGTTGCAGAGCGTGACGGCCGGGAAGGTGAGGTTGGGCGCCGCCACCTCGTCCACGGCCGTCACCCGCGGGAAGGTGAAGAAGTAGCCCACGCGCTCCGCGCACACCAGCCCCAGCAGGGCCAGCGAGCCCACGAAGAACAGCGCCCACACCGCCCGGCGCAGGGACAGCGAGCCGGCCGCGCAGATGTGGCTCACCCCGTGCAGGGAGGACGTCCCGGCGAACATCTGGAGGCTGGACGCCCGGCGCTCCCCACCCAGGGGGCTGCAGGGCCGCTCCCCGTACATCACGCGCCTCTCCCGGGGAGGGGGCGCACCCCTCCTCCTCCTCCTCCTCTCAGCGGCCGCCCCCTCCTCCTCCTCCTCCCCCGGACGCCCCCCGACTCAACCTGCCAGCCTTCCCCCGCCCCACGCCCATGCTTCCCGGCCCGCCGGCTCCTCTCTCGCCATCCCACGACACCCCCCCCGAGCCCGCCTTGGAGGAGGGGGCTGAGGAGGGGGGCCACCCCCCACCCCACCCCCGGCCGGGCCAAGCGACCCCCGAGAAGCTTCGGAGGAGCAGCCCACCCCGCCGGCTGCGCAGAAGAGCAGAGCTGCGGGCAAGCGTGGAGGCGAGCAGGCAGCAGCTCGCCCGGGGAAGCCCACGGCCCTCCACGCCTGCCTGCTCCAGCCGTTCGCTCGCTGCCTTCCTTGTCTTTCCGAGGGGTGGGGAGGGGGCCGCCGCTGATTTCCCGGCCCCCTTCAGCCCCCCCTCCCCGCAGCCATCCAGCCCTCCCTCCTCCCAGCGAGCCCCCACCACCTCCTGGGTCCTAAGCACCGGCAGCGTCGGGCGTCGGAGTGGAGGCGGGGGCGCGGGGGGGTGGGGAAGCGGGAGGCAGAGCTTCAATCAGTCAGAATGGAGCTGGAAGGGACCGTGGAGGTCTTCTAGTCCAGCCCCCTCCTCAAGCAGGAAACCTGATTCCATTTGAGACAAGGGTCTGTTCAGTCTCCTACCTACCAGCCTTCATTCATTCATTCCCCCCGTTTATTCTTTCTATGAAACCCTCAAGACAGGGAACAAATCCTACAGGCGTTCCCCCCCCCCCCACAACAGCCCTGTGAGGCGGGCCGGGCTGAGAGAGAAGGACTCTGCCCCTAAATCACCCAGCCAGCTGATCTTCCCTCTGCCAACCTCTGCAAGGAAACCGCCTAGGTCAGAGAGCACCAAGGACCCCCTCCCTACACCAGTCTGTCTTTCTTTCTTTCTTTCTTTCTTTCTTTCTTTCTTTCTTTCTTTCTTTCTTTCTTTCTTTCTTTCTTTCCTTCTTTCTTTCTTTCTTTCTTTCTTTCTTCCTTCCTCCTCCTCTCCACAACCCCTCTAGCACTGATGGTGTTCCCTAGTTGGGTCATGAAACGTCTGCACGGAAACTGCCTAGGCCAGAGAGCACCAAGAACCCTCCCCAGTCCTTCCTTCCTTCCTCCTCCTCCTCCTCCAGCAGGAGACCCTTACAGAATCATCGAACAACGGAAGAGACCTTGAGGTCATCCAGTCCAACCCAATCCTTAAGCAGGAAACATACCACTTCAGACCAGTGGCTGCCCAGTCCCCTCCTCCTCCTCTCTGCAAACCCCCCTCCCTTCTAGCACTGGTGATGTTCCCTAGTTGGGTTGTGAAACATCTGCAGGACAATCGCCCAGCTCAGAGATATCTAAGGTCCCCTCCACCCTCCCTGTCAATCAGCGACCTTCCCCCATCAGTGGTGGGATTCCATTTTTTTTACTACCGGTTCTGTGGGCGTGGCTTGGTGGGTGTGGCAAGGGAAGGTTACTGCAAAATCCCCTTTTCCTCCCGATCAGCTGGGACTCGGGAGGCGGAGCATAGATGGGGGCAGGGCCAGTCAGAGGTGGCATTTACAGGTTCTGCGAACTACTCAAAATTTCCACTACTGGTTCTCCAGAACCGGTCAGAACCTGCTGAATCCCACCTCTGCCTCCCATGGGTTGTGCTTCCGGAATTCCCCCCACCCACCCCGAGAAACGTGTTGCCCTCTGGGGGGGCCTTCCAGGTTTGGCAACTCTCCATCTCTGCCCTGAAGTCTCCATCTTTCATCTGCCTTGCCAGGCGGTGCCCAGCGGGCGGCTCTAAACAGTGTGATGGGAAAGTGTCACAACTCTCTGCCCAATGGCAGCAAGAGCCTCACAATGGTCAGTCCCTGCGCAAGCCAGGATCCCGTTCGCCTCCCTATGATTGTGTTTTTTGCATCAAGGTTTCTGTTCATATTTCGGATGGTAGATCCGTGTTGCTGTCTCTACAACGGGCAGGGCTGAGTGGACTCTGCTTGGCTTGGGGTCTGTTTCTCCCAGCCCCGCCTTAATCCTTCTCTCTGACCCCCCCCCCCCCCACACACAGTTCATCCTCTGAATTTGCCTTTTCCAAGAAGCAGCCAAGGGAAAAGCTTTGAGCAACGGAGAACATCCAGTATGGAGTTTATTCTGCTGACACTTTAGAAGAGGAGGCTCCTTTAAGACTTGTGGACTTCAATTCCCAGAATTCTCTTTGCTGGCTGGGGAATTCTGGGAGTTGAAGTCCACAAGTCTTAAAGTTGCCAGATTTGGATCTGGAGAAAGAGAAGGTCAGTGCTCCAGTCGTAATCCACCTCTGAAAAACACAGAGGACTATCAACCTGAGATGCACGTAAAGTGTCCGGATTAGAAAGTGCGAGCAAGTAGAATATAAAATTGTCTTGTCTTGGAGCACTTAACCTCTTGACTCCTGACTGCATTACTCAGCCACCGAAAGCTCTTTTATTTTTCACAATAAGTTTTATTCGGCTCTCAAATGGCGGAGATAAAATATTAATACAAACTACATAAAAAGTATAAAAGGGGGAAAGGAGAAAACTATAAAGATGTATAAAGCTATATAAAATTATAGAAAGAAGATTACATAAAGATATATAAAAAGATATTTAAAGAAGACATGCATAGAATTCTATAAAGTTATATAAAGAAGATATATAAAGCTATATATAAAGGGATATAAAGCCCTTTGTTAAAACAAATACAATTTCAGGAACTGATTTGCCTTATCTAATATTTCAGCCAAAGGTAAACTTTTCTCTGGTAGCCAATCGCAACTCTTATCCTTCAATCTTAACTAGAAAAAGTCCACTTTCACCTGATATTTTAACCTTAAACAAGTCAATCCATTTCATATCCCTTTCCTGTACATAGGCAGCAGGTTGGACTAGAAGACCTCTGAGGTCCCTTCCAATCTGTCATTCTGATTGTGTAAAGGTCTCCTGCTTGAGCCGGGGGGGGGGGCTGGACTAGAAGACCTCCGAGGTCCCTTCCACCTCTGTGATTATCCTCTTAACTTTGAGAAGAAGACTTTGTCTGCCCCTCATCTCTGGAGCGTCTCACTCATCCAGGTCATGATAGTCCCAAAAGTCATTTCTCTAAAGGCCCCTTGTCATTATTATTTTTTTGGGGGGGAAGACATTTTGCTTCTTATCCAAGAAGCTTCCTCAGCTTCTTGAAAAAGGGGTCAAAGGGGGGGGGGGCATCCACCTTACGATTGAACAGCCCTCCCTCAACAGGGGCGGTGGTGGTGGTGGTGGGCAAGAGATACAACCCCACCCATCTCCTGTCCAAGGTCCAATCATCCACTGCCACGCTGGCATCTTCCACCCGTCCAGTTCCAGTCAGGTGCAGACAAAAAGGATGAGCTTGGCTTCCTAGAAAGAATGTTGTTATGGCTACATATCATCTAACTCCTTACTACCCCTCCTCCCAATTCCCCACTAATGAAGCAGCATAGTAGACTAGAATACGACCTTTGGGATTCCCTGAGTGGGCTTAATCGGTTCAGGGGAGAAGGGGGAGGGGCCCGGCAGACGGCGGGTCAAATGCAAAAGTCTATTAAGAGATTCAATTTGGAGGAGGTCAACTAAGTTTCTTGGTCATTATTCGGGTAGAATGGTCTGAAAACTGAATCATGGGAGCTGGATGTTTCTCCGAGGCGTTTCTCTGTTTACCCCAGGAGCTTCCTCAAATGTGTGTGTATTGGGGGGGGGGGTTTGTGTCCCACCCAAAAAGGAATCCATGTAAGCCAAGATGGAACCATAGAGGTGGAGGCCTCAGACACGAACCTATTCCTCGGCCAGTGCTTTTTATGCTGCTCTGGCATCAATTCAATTTCAATCTGGAATAGAGTCGGGAAGGGAGCTTGGAGGTCATCTAGTCCAACCCCCTGCTCAAGGCAGGAGACACGCTGCCATTTCAGACAATCCAGTTTCTTCTTAAAAATCTGCAGTGACGAAGCACCCGCAACTTCTGGTGGCAAGCTGTTCCACTGGTGAATTGTCCTTGCTGTTAGGAAGTTTTCCTTAATTCTCGGTTGCTTCTCTCCTTGATTAGTTTCCATCCATAATTTTCATCTTCAGATCTTTAATCACCTTTAATCACCTCTTTTCTGCACTTTTTCCAAAGTCTCAACCTTTTTTTTTTTTGGTAAGCAAAACTGGATGCAGGATAGCAGGTGTGGCCTTACTAAGGTTTTTATAATATTAATATTCATGTGATTTTAATTCTATGCGTCTATTTATGCCTCAGTCCCCAGAAGGAACAAGACTCCTTCAGGGGCCACCAGGGAGTTCACACTTAACGACCGACTTAAGAGAGGGATTTAGATGCAACGACCCTTAACACAGACAGGGCTCTCCAACCTTGGCAACTTTAAGACTTGTGAACTTCAATTACCATAATTCCCCAGTCAGCATTTCCCCCACTCTGAAGTCAAAGATATATTATGTTCACTGCATATCCGCCATCTACTAATAAAGTTTCCCTATCAAAATGTGACATATTTTTTTAGATATATTTTTATTCTTTTTAAACAAAACGACACATACAAAACAAAGCAAGAGAGGAAAGAAGAACAACTTTCCTCCATTTCATCAGGCGTGTCGTTTGGTTACAAGTTTTTGTGCATCAATTCTTAAATTTAGGATTAATATCACTGGTTTACGTTAAACATAGCTGAATGTTTCGCTGTCATTGAGCATTATGTGTTCAAATTACCATTGATATTCTTTCATTTGTAACAATCCTTATTTCCTTAAATTCATAATTATCTATCAAATAACAATAAGTCTTTAAAGTATTATAATATCACCTATCTCTAAGGAGAAAAAGCAAAGATTGGAACAAAGAATTCCCATTGGTTTATAATAAACATTCATATTTTCAATTGACCATAATGTCACCAATCACCCAGAATTCCAAGAATGGTTTCCCATTATTAATTATTAGTCCATATAGTGGTTTAAGTATTTCAATTCATGTATATATCAATTATTCCTTACATCATCACTGATCCGTTTAATATACAAAGATCTTTCTAATATGAAATGGTCACTACATACAGTTATACCAAAGTATTCAAATCATCTCACTCTTATACATTAAAATCATTATTGTCCTTTATATATCATAAAAGTAGTACTCTATATCGTAACAGAGAAAAGAAAAAAAGAAAAAAAAGAAAAAACTACTACAACATAAGTAAACAGTTTCATTCCCAGGTTTTTTAATCTAAGCATTGGTAAAACAAGTCCCACACTTTATAATATTGCTCATCCTCTTGTTCTCTAATTTCAAATCTAAGCTTACTCATTTCGGCACATTCCATTATTTTCCGAATAGTTTCCTCCTTATTGTGATATATTTTTGTGATATATAAATATGATATATAGGAGCTGTGGTGGTGCAGTGGTTAGAGTGCAGTACTGCAGGCAACTTCTGCTGACTGCAATTTGGCAGTTCAAATCTCACCAGCCTCAAAGCTGACTCAGCCTTCCATCCTTCCGAAGTGGGTAAAACGAGGACACAAATTGTTGGGGGCAAGAGGCTGACTCTCTAAAACTGCTTATAGAGGGCTGTACAGCACTGTAAAGTGGAGTATAAGTCTAAGTGCTATTGCTATATTATGTTTACCGCATGCCCACCATCTGCTTAATAAAGATTGCCTTTCAAAAATGTGATATATTATGTGCCGGCCTTCCCAATCAGAACTTCGAGGCGGGTGGATTCCTCAAAGCACCTGTTTACTAGATACGTTGTATTGGCACAGCTAGTGAAAACCAACTCTGAAAGTTTCTGTGCTTCCGAGTTGACATTAGGTTCACTGCATACCCACCTTCTACCAATAAAGTTAAACTATGAAAAAATCTGATAAAGTAGTTTTATCCGCATTCGTTCTTGCTCTTGTCCTATCCATTCTGGTGAACCCTTGCTGGCTGGGGAATTCTGGGAATTGAAGTCCACAGGTTTTAGAGTTGCCAAGGTTGGAGACCCCTGGGTTAAGTGGGGGGGGGAGGGAGATCTTCGCCGTCTCTCTTAGAACAGGGGGAAATTCCAAGGGAAGCCCTTTTGAGTTTCTTCAGCATAGTAAGGAGCCTCCTGGTTCTTTTGCACCAGATCCTGGACCATCCGGATCAACACCTCCACCTGAGCCTCTTGTTCTGCCCCTTTGGCCCGGTTGCTGAAAGCCAGGCACCGGTTCCCACAGTCCGCGATGTGCGTCTTCAGCTCTTTGTCCTGGACAGAGATGAAGCTTTCGAGCGATTCCCCTTCCAGGTCCTCTTTCCCGGTGAACAAAATGATGAAGTAGCGGAGGGCGCTAGCCTGGAAAACACTTTTCAGCACCCGAACGGTCTTCTTCTCCTCCGTGGTGAAAGTCCCGACCTTAAGGACATGGATAATGGCGTGGGGGCCCGGCGGACACAACTGCAGGCAGTTCTTAAGCTCGGCAGAGGTTTCACCCTCCGAGAGCTGAGTGCTGCAAACTCCGGGAGTGTCGACCACCACAATCTTTTGGTACTTCAGCTGCCTCTCCCCCCTTTGACAGCTTCGGGTTATGGTCTGGAGACTCATCTCGGAGAGGAAATAATTTCCCTTCAAGATGGTGTTCCCCGTTGCACTTTTCCCAACGCCGGTTTTCCCAACAAGGACGACTCTGAGCTCTGGCGCGAGAATAGAGAAGGAGAAGGGGAGGCAAGAGGGGAGAGGAGGAGAGAGAAAAGAACAAAAGAGAACGAAAGAGAAAAGAGGGGAGGGGAGAGGATGAGAGGGGAAGAGAGAAAGATGAGAGGAAAGATAGAAAAGAATGAAAGAGAACAAAAGAGAAAAGAGGGGAGGGGAGAGAGAAAGGAGAAGGGAAAGAGAAGAGAGGGGAGAAACAAATGACAAAGAACAAAAGAGAAAAAACAGGAGAAGAGAGGAAGGGAGAGAGAGAAGAGAGAGAAAAGAATGAAAAAGAAGAACAAAGGAGAAGGGAAAGGAGGGGGAGGGAGGGAGAGGAGACAGAAGAGGGAGGAAGGAGAGGAGAGAAGAGGGGAGAGAGGAGAAGAAAGAGGAGATAAGAAGGAAAGAGAAAAGAAGGAAAGAAGAGAAGAGAGGAGGAGAAGGAAAAGGAGAAAGAGAAAAAGAGAGGAGAGAGGAAAAAAGAAAGGGAAAGAGCAAGTTATTTCCAGTGGCATAAGACTGTGGTTCATCTACCGGAAGTCCTCGACTTATGACCACAAATGAACCCCAAATTTATGTGGCTAAAGTGACATATTTGTTAAGTGACTTTTGCCCCATTTTACGATTTTTCTTGCCACGGTCGGAAAGTGAATCATTGCACCTGTTGAGTTAGTCACACGGTTGTTAAATGAATCTGGCTTCCCCCCTTGACTTGGCTCGTCAGAAGGTCGCCAAAGGAGGTCACGTGACCCCGGGACGCTTCCGCCGTCATAAATACGAACCGCTTGCCAAGGGCCTGAATTTTCCCCACCAGACCACGGGGAGGCCGCTACGGTCGTCAGAGTGAAAAGCGGCTCTAAGTCCCCCTTTTTTTAATGTGAAGTTGTGACTTCGGCTGCTAAGAGAACCGTTGTAAGTTGAGGACTAGCCATGCCGAGATCAGGACCCCATTGGTGGGTTACTTCATGAGTTTCATTTTGGCAACTGGAAAAAGGGCCCTTCAAAAGTTCAGGATCCCCCGGCAGCCGGGAAGGGCGTTTCCAATCCCCCCTCCCCCCCTCCTGATCCCACCCGTCTATACCAGGGCCGGGGCTGTTAAACTCCCGGGCTCTGTAGGCTGGGTCCGGCCCGTGAGATGCTTAGGCCTGACCCACATGGGGCCGCCCTGTTAACCATGATGGGCCGGCCTTCAGTGCCTCTGGCAGTGGAAACGGGGCTCCCTTTTCCCTAGTAGAGGGCTGCAGGGGGCCATCGCGGCTGAAAATGGAGCTGGAGGCAACACACCTGCCACACCTGGCCCAGTACGGGCTTCAGCCCCCCCCCCCCACTCCAACACGAGTGACTTCCAGCTAGCCAAGCACCCCCCCCCCCACAGCACCCCCCGAGGTCAAACACAACCCTGATGTGGCCCTCCATGAAATCAAGTTTGACACCCCAGGTCTACAG
Organism: Thamnophis sirtalis; assembly: GCF_051295495.1. Lineage (NCBI taxonomy): Eukaryota > Metazoa > Chordata > Lepidosauria > Squamata > Natricidae > Thamnophis > Thamnophis sirtalis. The sequence goes on from NW_028261384.1 coordinate 286,094, forward strand.
GCTGCCTCCACCTCCGCCTCTGAACCTCCTGGCCCCCGAAACCTTCTTCACGAGCACGAGGGAGGGAACGGGACACCCAGGCCCCGAAGAATGGGCAGGGAGTGTTTCTAGGCCCTGGAAATAAGGAACTGGTTACCGTCTCCTGGTCCGAATCCTGCCCGTCTCTCTCCTGGGAAAAGAACCACCTGGGGGAAGAAAGAGAAGATCGTGAGGGGAAGGCCAGGAGGGCCTCCCGCTTACGCCACGGACCTGATCTCCCTCGGGAAGGAAAGGCCGGTGGGGCCTCAGGATGTTCGCGGACCTTGGACGTCCTGGGCAAGAGATGTCTCCAGGGTGCCACCTGAGCCAGGGAAGCTGCAGGACGGCCATTTGGGGAGACCACCTTCCCCAGGAGGAAGATGAAAACTCTGAAGCTCAGGGAGAAGGGGCTTTCATCTCCCTTCCCCAAACTTTCCTCCTCCTTGCTCCTCCCTCTCCTCCGCCTTCCCTCTTCCACCTCCCCTCCCCCTCTTCTTCCTTCTTCCTCTTCCTGCTCCTCCTCCTTCTCTTCTTTCTCCTCTCCTCCTGCTCCTTTCCCTTCCTGCTCCTCCTCCTGTTTAGCCAGACTAGACTGGAGAAGGCCTCAGTTTACCTTTTCGGGTTTCCCCGTAGAAGAGTAATAAACGATCTCACTCCATCGTCCGGTCCCTACTCGAGTCACAGCGGCGCATCGGAACTGGTACTCGATGTTCCACTGGACGTCGAGGGGGACTCTATGCCCTTTCGTACGGAGGCAGCTCCACTTGTCCCCAGAAATCCGATACTCCACCTTGTACCAGGAGACGGAATCTGCCCCAAAGCTCACCGGATGGACTGTGACCCAGACACGGCCTGTCCGGTCCAGCTCAACCTTTGGAGGGGCAGGCCTGGAGGGCAGCTCCAGGTGTCTGTTGACCAATGTGTCACTTTCGTAGAGGTAAACCGAGGCTCCGGGATGGTGCTCATCCCAGACTGAGGAAACCAGGAAGCGAACGTCGGCCCTTTCCCGGTGGATCTCGGCAAAGTCCGAAAGGGAAGAAACCGCACACCGGATCCATTGCTTCCTCTCTTCATCCTCAAACCACAGCTGGGACGGTTGCTTCTTCGAGGAGGGCCCCACCGTCATCGCTGGGTCTCCGCTTCCCTCGAAGGGAAGCCAACTTCGCAAGGCATCCAACGAGGGTTCCTCCCTGGGTAAGGAAGTCAACACAAACACGACTACAATCTTGTTTCGGCACTCAAATAATATTTCCTCAAGCTTGTCCGGAGCGGAGACGACTTCCAGCCCTTCAAGGTGGGACAGGCAAAGTTTCACAAAGTCCATTTCCCGTTTCTTTCTCGCGAGAAGCTTCTTCAGGTCCTGCCGATGGAAGGGGGACTGGAGCAAGCGCGTTAACAGGCCCCACAAAACCGCGGCCTCTTCCCGTCCCGCACGAACGGCAAGTAACGCCTTCCCGACCTCTAGCCGGAAAACCAGGCTGTGTTGCCGGCAGAGATACCTCAGCTGCTTAACTTGGTCCTTCATCTCGGGGAAGACAGCCGCGATGGGGGATTTGATCAGATCTTGGCACCAGAGATCGACTTTGATCAGGGCCTGCAGGTGAGCTTCTGCCTCCCAGATCCAGCCCGAGGGTGGGTCCTGCACGACCCGAGCTGCTTTGGGATCCAGCTTGATGAGCGGATACAGCCAGACTTTCACCGGCACCGTCTTCCCACGTTCTCTGAACATGTGGGGGAAAATGGCGCAGTTTGCCAAGGCCTCTTGGAAAGTAGCTGGGTTGTTCATGGGGATGTCGCTATATGAGGTAGTGTGGATCTTCCTTTCCATTTCTCTCTCCGTGTCGCTCCATCGGAAGTCACATCTTCCTCCGGCAGCAACTTCTGGTATCTTCTCAATCATCTTCAGAAAATGCTGCTGGACGTCCTGGACATCTTCAGATTGGGAGACTCCACAATCGAAAACAAAGAAGGCCTGGGCCCCGTACAGCACCGCTGAGACCACGTGGGTGGCTGACCCCTCCTCAAATGCTTCCTGGTAAGAAACAGTCCCCCCGTGAAGCCGAACGGTCGGCAGGTACTTCAGTTCAGTAGTAACGGAGAGGTGAAGGGTCACCCGGGTGTGGCTCCTAGGGGGCGGATTCCCTTCCAAGTAGGTGGCTGCTCCCCCAACTTCAAAAAGTCCCCCAATGAAACTGGCCTTCAGAGAGTCCTTGAGTTGGAGGGCGGAGGCCTTGCTTTGGAAAGACTCCGAGGGGAGGACCCGAAAGTCCACCCGGGATCGGTCCTCGGTCACTACGTGCCTTCGCAAAAGGTCAGCGTCCCACAAAGTCACATCTGCAAGGAAAGTTCATTAAAGTTGCCCTTCAGAAAATGCATGAACTCCATGTGAAGTTATTTCTATATTCCACTGCATTCCATCCCACCTGTCCTGTAATGTTCTGTTCCATTCCTTCCCATCCTATTCTATCCGTTCCTTCTGTTCTGTTCCCTCCTATTCTATCTATTCCTTCGGTTCCATTCCCTCCTATTCTATCCATTCCTTTTTTTCTGTTCTCTCTTATTCTATCCATTCCTTCTGTTCTGTTTCGTTCCATCTTTCTCTTCTCTTCTCTACTCCACCCCATCCCATCCCATATCATCCCATTCTATCCACTTCTGTTCCGCCTTGTCTCACTTCACTCCTCTACTCTAACCCATCCTATGCTATCCATTCCTTCTGTTCCGTCCCATCCCATCCTATTTCTATTTCCACTCCAACAATGCTGTGGGTAGAGGGCGAGTGGCGGACGCATGCTTTCCTTTTCAGAGAGGATATTAAGTCACCCTCGACTTCTCTGACCCGCAGGGGCTCAGAAGAAGCACCCGTCCTTTCTCCGAGGAGTCCGCAGGTGTCCGTGAGGACCAGTCCTTCAGGGGAGAGCCACTGGGAGGCTCCTGGAGCCCCAGAGCAATAGGGGGGAGCCAGGGAGAGACTTACCTGGGATCAGGGAATCCCTGCGGCAATCGTAGAGTGCCCCCAGATGGAAGGGGCGGCCCAGGGCTGGCATCTCCAGGGCCCCTTCCATTCTGCACTTCTGGCCTCAAGCCAAGCAGGGAGAGATGAAGAGCAAAGGCCCAGAAGGGAGAACCAACCGCCAGACTCGGCCTGGGTGTAGGAGCTGAGAAGGCTGAGGTGGAGGGTGGGGATAAACACGTCATTAGTCTGGAGTCATTGTGCATCCATAAGAGGCCTAAATCTATCCCCTCCCTTGAATTCTCCGGACCCCAATCCAATCCAATCCAATCCTCTACTCTATTCTACTCTCAATTCCATTTCTATTCCTAGTCTATTCCCTCTTCCCATGATGGAGAAACTGTGGCACGCGTGGCCAAAGTGGCCCACGGAACCATGTCTCCCTGCATGCGTGGCCTTACATGTTCGTTTTCTGGGTTTCTGCCGTGCATGTTCGCGTGACGATCAGCTGTCCTTTGCGTGCGCAGCAGTGCTGAAAATCGGCATGCACATGCGCAACCGGCCAGCTGATTGTCGGGTGCGCATGTCTGCCAGAAGCCGGAAGTTTGGCTTTTCTGGAAGGCCTCCCCGACGAGTGTGTGTGTCACAGCGATGTTTCCGTGCGACCCTTTTGGGACTCAGTTCACCACAGTCTATTCTGCTCTATTCTATTTTTTTTTCTTTTAAAACTGTTTATTTCATTTTCATTTTCATTTTATACAATCACTTATATACTGTGCATTTAAAAAAAAAAGGGAAAATCAATGAACACAACTCATCTTCCACCATAGAAAACCAACATAGCACTTCAATCCCCCATACACCCTTTCTTCTCCCCCTCCAACTTTCATTTCTCCCCTCCAACATTCCCCTCTTCTACTTCCCTTCCCCCTCAAACATTCCTTTCTCCCCTTCCCTCCATCTCACCCTCCTTACATTCCCCTCTCACTCCCTCTTTACTTCTCCCTCTTCTTTCCCTCTACTCCTCACTTTGGTGTATCTCTACAATTCATTAATCTATTCAGTTTATATTTTACTCTAAAATTAAGAAAAATGAAAAGAAAAAAGAGAAAAAAAAAGAAAAAAAAGAAAAAAAAAGAAAAGAGAGCAACAGTATACAAGTGCATTCTTATTGTTCTGAAAATTGGGACTGTATTTCCACCCTCCCCCCTCCCCCCCTAAACCCCCCTCCCTAACCCCCTTTCGGCTTCCCAGGTCCCATACCCGGCATAACTCTTTATCAAGCACAGTCTGGAGTATATTAAAATCAAATAACTTTAGAATTAAAAGATAAAAGATAAATGAAAAAAAAAAAAAAAGGAAATAGTAAAAAAAGAAAAAAAAAACCACACACACACACACACACAAAAAAAGGAAAAACGGGAAAAATCAACAAATTCTCTACATTAAACTCAGCTTCCCATCATTTTTAAATCTTAAACAATGTACCTCATTCCTAATTTCAGTTATTTTATTACTTGCAGGATTTCAAACTATATTGAAACCAAGTAAGTTAATCGAATGGAATTCTCCAGCTAGGAGCCTTATCTCTTTATCTAAATATCCAAACCTTTGATTTATCTCTTTTACCTCCTTCTCTATTAAACCATTTAAACATTCAAATACTTCTCTCGGTTTCCTTTTCCAACTCCTCCCATCCTGCCTTTACCCGTGTCCATATATATATTTTATATTCATCCGTACTCCTCTTATATTTGCTTCACCTTCCTGCAGACTCTATGGGTATGTCTTTCCAAACATTACATTCAAATAACAATTTATACAAAGATCAGCTTACTTTCTGGCTCAAAATAAACTCTACTTAAACCTTCACTACCCTCCCATCTACCCCACATTTCCCAGCTCCATTCAACCCGAACCACAATCCAAGAAGATCACGATCTCCGCTCTCCTCACCCTAAAAAATAAATCACGAACAATTAAAGTAGAAATTCAAAGTTATCCATCGAATCCTGTTTAAATCCCATACAATATATATTCCAAAATCATCGCCACTTCTTTCAGTCTCTTTTAGTCTCAATGTCTCTTCGTCAGTATGCAGCTATACCGTTTTACCCAAGACAGAAATCACAAAGTATTATTCAGATTAAAAATTAAGCAAATGTTTTAGAAGCATAACTAAGTCTTTATTCTCTACTCTTCTGCCCTTCCGGAGGGGGAAAGCAATGCCTCTCGCCTTGTAGCCACGTGTTCCGCTGTTTCTCTTCTCCTTCTCCTTGTCTTTCTCCATGTCCGGGTAATTCAGGAAGTCCCGCCTTCAGAATCTTGTAATAGAAATCTCGGGCTTCCCAAACAGAGTTGAGGCAATGTTTTTGGTTATCAAATGTAACAGTAATACCAAACGGCACTTCCCATCTGTACTGTATCTGAGAGTTTCTGAGTTCCTTAGTTAAGAAGGCATAGTCTCTTCTGGCTCTTAATATTTGAGGTGGTATTTCTTTGAAAACAATCAAATCCTGTCCATCAATTTGCAGCCTATTATTGTAGAACTCCTGTATTATCGCGTTTCTGGATTCTCTTGTGGCGAAATATATAATTATGTCCCTCGGAAGTTGTCGCTGTTTTGCTACGTACGAATTATGGCGATAGATTTTTTGGATCTGCCAATCAAAGTTAAGTCCTGGACTTCCCACCGAGCGACTAAAAGCCTCAAAAAAGGTCTGTTTCAAATTCTCCTGCTCATTTTCACGCAATCCCCTAACTCTTATTGCAGACTCAGTCTTCTTATAATTTATCATGACAAGTTGTTTTTGCGCAATTTGGATTTCCTGTTGTAATATTTCAATTTTAGATGTCAGGTTGGAATTAGCTTCTTCCAAAAGTTCCAATTTATCCTCCATTCCAGCAATATAATCTGTCATAACATTCATAACCTCGATCATATCCTCCTTTGTTTGAGCAATCTTGGCATCAAGTCTGTCATAAAAGTCTGAAATAAATTTTTGCATTTCCTCTCTGAACTCTTTAAGGATTTCAAAAAGAAATTCTTTCATTAGCAAATCTCCAGTAGAGGGCATAGAAGGCAAGGACAGTGGCTTCGTAACAAATGCTGATGTAGAAGAGCGTCTGGGTTTCGATTTCGGTGCCATGATAAAAAGGGAAGCAAACAGAGTCTCTACTCACGTTAATTTGAGATAAGGTAGTTTCAACAAACCCCTGGCAATTAATAAAAAGAAATCTTCGAGGGAACAAGGCTAATTAGTTTGTAATCCCTTAAATCTGTCCAGGAAGTTGAAGATATATCGTTATAGCAAATGCGGAAGTTATAAAATCGCCATTTTTTTTAAAGAAAAAAAAAAGGTTAAACAAAAGGAGTCTTTTATAAAATTGAAGCTGGTATTTTAAATAGAGAAAAAGGAAAAATTCACAGGTATGGTCACTGCCCGGATTAATCTTAAATGAGTTAATTACAAAGGCTTGTTCTGGGGGGGGAAGTAACTCGCCTAGAGCTGAAAAAAAAAACAGCTGAGAAGATCTGGCCGGAGTAAATGACTCAGCTTTCGTTGATTCACTCTCTTTCGTTCGCAGCCAAAAAGAAAAAAGGGCTGAGAACTCCAAAGAGGATTCTAACTGGCTGAGGGTCCCTCCCTACTTTTTCCTTACTGGAAAAAGAGATATCTAAGATCTTAAATAGATATACGAACCAGAACTCTGAGGGCAGCTTCATTAAGCTGCCGACGGCGGCAATCCCCTCCCCCGGAAGCCCTGCTCTATTCTATTCCTATTCTATTCCCATTCCTTTTTTTTCCTGAAAAAAACAAAACATTATTGAGAATTTAAAACATTAACTACAAATGCCTTTAAAAATAGTTTTGTATGGGGGGAAGAAGGCGGGGCTTAGCAGTGAGAAGATGGAGTTTCAGGCTACTCCTGAAATTCCTCTATACCGAAGGATTTTTGGACGGGTTCTTTGAACTCTAGCTGTCCCGTAGACGGCAGTGAAGGTGGGGAGAGACCCAAGACCCCAGAGATATCCGCAAATCTCTGGGGGGGGGGGGTATTAACTCCTTGTGCCAATTCCTTTTTGGATTAGCTGCGTGCTAACTAAAACTGCAGGTTGCCCCTAAGAATGGAAGAAGTGATGTCATCTGGTAAGCTGATTTTATTATCCAAGAGAGACTGTTCGTGTTAAAAAATTAAGCTAACTGAAACCAAAGAACAGGAAGATTTAGCGGCGAATTGGCTTTTTCTAATGGATTTATGACTGGTGGTTACTTTATTTCTTAAATGCTTCAAGAAACTCCGCGACATCCTCCCCCCTCTGAATCTCCCTAAGTGGATCGTAAAACTTATCTCCTACTAATTAGCCCGTCACGATTCGACATTTTTATTACTTTATTACCTAGTTCTGTTTACAACTAGATAAGATTGACAGCCTGTAAGAGACTAAAAAAAAAGTGCTTCGAAGCCTGTGGGGAAAAAAAAAAGAGAGCTTCTAACTTTTAACTACGACACAACATGGCGTCCCAAAATACCTCTAAGATTTCATTTCAGGCTCTTTTTTCTGCGTGTAGAGGACTTTTCAATTCTTATCAAAAACTGGAAAGAAAATTGGATCAACTGATGCTAAAATATGAAGTTAAAACTGAGATCGTTGAATGCTTAAATGTTCCTGAAACACAAATGGAAAATGTGAGAAATGGTGTCTGGTCTATCTCAGAGGAAGAGAGGAGTGGGGGAGCTATAAAGACGACTCATTTAAAGAGACAGAGTGCAGGAGGAATGGAAAATCCACCCTTGAGAATTAAAGTTAATTTGGGAAATTTTATAAGCCTAGGACAACATTATTATTTCATCACCGACATTCAGAATCCAAAGGTGCCGAAATATTTTTGTTTGGATTTGCTTATGGAAACATTTGGTAAATTTATCCAACGAATGGCTATTGGACTGAGGAAATCTCGTTGTTGGAGGGACACAGGCTGACACATGGGAGAATACAACCTAAAATTAGCTAAATCGGATTACTTCAATTTGTAATAGATATAGCTGAATAATGACTGAGATGGATAGCAATATATATAATTTGGAACTGGCTGATAGATTGATGAATACAATTGAAAACTAGTTAAACCTAATTGCTTTTTCTTGTAACAGATATAGCTGAATAATAATTGATATTGATAGTAATGTATATAATGTGGAGTTGATATGATAACTAACAATTGGATATGAGAAAACACCTTTAGATTATACATAAAGAGTATTAACTATAATAACTAGCACTATTAAAAAACTAAATAAAATTCATACAATCAAATGTTAATCAATACTGGGAAAATGTTATGATATATGATATAATTGAATATTATGGATGTTTAGCTAAAATAGGATATGAGGATTTGATGATAATAGAGGATTTTACAAATAAGTAAATGAATTGCCAGCATGTGTTATGGATTAATTCTTTGGCATAGCTAAGGATGAAGGATGTTTAAATAACCATAGGTAATTAAAACTGGAGGTATAATGATGTTGATATGGTAAATATGCGAGTTAAGATATTTGAATTAATATGAATTAACGGAAGAGAAGCACCAAAACATGTTGTAACCAGTTGATATACTTCTTTTTTTTTCATAATAGACACCTGTGTTTTGTTTTGTTTTCCTGATTGTCGTTTTTGTCTTTTTTTGTATTATTTACTATCTTTTACTTTAATTTTTATTTTCTATTTGTCCTTTTTTCTTTTTTTTTTATCTTTCTCCCTTCCCATCGGTGTGGGCAGGTATTGTTCAAGATTATTACTTTTATTAATATTTCTAAATAATAATTACAGTTAAATGAAAATGGATATATAATAATGCTTGAGTTAATATGAGCTATGTTGGTTGACTGTGGAGGAGATGTACCAAAACTTATCTGTAATTGATTGATATATTAAGAAAGATGCTGTACCCGTTTTAAACTAAAATTAAAAAACATTTAATAAAAAAAAATAGTTTTGTATGTTCCAATCCTTTTTGACAGTACTAACATAACCATTTACCATTCAAATACGTTTTTATATATTCCTAATTATTCCTCTATCTATAAATCTATGTTTCTAAGCTGAACATTGAATGTTCCTATTATTTATCCATTGGTACCAGTTTTTCCCAAACTGTGTAATATTCTGAGTCTTCCTTGTCCCTCAACTCCAAGGTGAGTTTATTCATCTCTGTGCAGTCAAGAATCTTTTGGATTATCAAACAGCCTGTTGGCCTGTATCGTTTTTCCAACATTGTGCGAGCGCTATTCTCGCTGCTGTAATTAAGTGCCAAATTAAATATTTGATCTCTTTCCTATACGTTCCCTTAATAATCCCCAGAAGGAGCAGTTCTGCTTTCAGCTCCGTTTGGGTCTTTGTCATTTCCTCTAACCATTTTTGCATTTTAGTCCAATATTTTTTTGCTTTCGGGCATAACTGCCATGCACGACAGAAGGTGCCCAGCGCCTGTTTATATTTCCAACACTTTGGATTTAAGTTTGGATATATTTTGGCCAGACTCGTTCCTACTCCTATTCCATTCCATTCCGTTCTGTTCCATTCCATATTCTATTCTCTCCGCTCCGCTCCTAACTCCAGTCCAGTTCGGACCGTTCATTGGCCGGGTCTTGAGTATAAGCAGGCACCTCAGTGCTTTGAACTCCCCAAATGTTCCTGGTTTCCTGGCCTGTCAGTAGGGCAGCTTCCCCAGGAGAGGGAGGGGGTGCTTTGCCCCCCCCCCAATCGTCCAGACTCTGCCCCTTTAGAGGCCTTGATGGGGATGGTCCAAGAAAACTGCAGACTTGCCACACTCGCCCCCTGAATAGCAGAGTCGAAAGGGACCGCGGAGGTCATCTAGTCCAGTGTTTTTCAACCACTGTGCCGCGGCACACTAGTGTGCCGTGACATAGTGTAAGGTGTGCCGTGGGAGAATTACTTTATATATAGTCAATATAGGCACAGAGTTAATTTTTTTAAACATTTTCTAATGGTGGTGTGCCTCATGATTTTTTTCATGAAAAAAGTGGGCCTTTGCACAAAAACGGTTGAAAAACACTGATCTAGTCCAACCTTCTGCTCAGGGAGGAAACCTTATCACTGCTCTCCCCTTGTGCAGACACCAAACGCCTCCCTCTCCACAAGCAGAGCCAAAGACCCTCCCATCTGCCTGTGGACCTGTGGGGAACAAATTCCAGCTGAGGACGGGGGGGGGGGACTCCTGTCCTTCCTCCCCCCTCCCCCCCTCTGCGCGGACTTACCTTCCAGCGGCTTCCAGGGGCCCAGGAAGGACTGAGCCTACACCCCCCCCCCACCGCACACTGAATAGCGGAGTTGGAAGGGATCTTGGAGGTCATCTAGTCCAACCCCCCACCCCTATTTCAATACAGGCAGGCAGGCCGTTTGTCCACGACCCGAGGGCAGCCCCTTTCTCTCTAGCGTTTGGGCGCTGCTTTTGCTTCCTTTTGGATGAGGAGGGGGGTGCACTCCTTTCTTCCCTCCCTTCCTCCCCCCCCGCCTCCTCCTTCTGCGCGGAATTACCTTCCAGCGGCTATTTTCAGGGGGGGGGGCGGAAAGCACTGCAGAGAAGCTCCGCTCGACCCCTGAATAGCAGAGTCGGAAGGGACCGTAGAGGTCTTCTAGTCCAACCACTTGCTGAAGCAGGAAACCTGATCACTGGAGAGAAAGCGCCACGCCCCTTTCCTGCGGGTGGGATGTGGTGATGGGGTGGGGTGGGGGTGTCGTTTCGGGCTCTTTTCTTCAATCACGTGATTTCCAAGCAGCAGCGCTGCCGCTCGGAGACTTTCACTTTCGCTTTCCTCCCTTCCCTGCCCTTTGGAAGAATGCCTAGGGGGGCGGGGGGGGGATATTTCTTGAAACTTGGGAGACCCGGCCAACAATTGGCGCAAACGCGGTCACGACAGGAAAAACCACTCGCCGAAATTCGTAGATGGAGAAACTGAGCTAAATTTGGATTTGGGTATATATATATATATATGTTTTTAGCCGGTCGGAACCGAAATTCCCATCCAGTTGGGGATCAAAGCGATCGAATCAGGGGAACCGAATCCTGAGCGATTGTAGAGGGTCTTCTGCTCGAGCAGGGAGTCGGACTAGATGACCTCCCACGTCCCTTCCGACTCTGTAATTCTGTAAGGGACTTTTTTCTTCTTCTGTTCTTTTTCTGACCCGCCTAGGGCGAAAGCGAAAGCGCGGAGAACGAAGCTAGAAGCGTCCGTTGTTTCTTCGGGTTGCTCGCTCGAACGCGGAACGCGGGAGTCAACGGAGCGCCTGGCCGCTCCCTCCGATTCAGGTGGGTTCCCGGTGGGCTGCTTCCCCCCCCCAGCTCGCCAGGGCAAGGATGCGAAGGGGGGGGGGTTGTCCGTCCTCCCCCTCCCACCTAGGGGCACGTCGGATCGTCCTGCAACTTGCGGGAGGGGGGCGCACAGGGGAGGGGGAACCGCTGCCAGCCGCCTTGTCCTGCTTCCAGGCTGGGCCGCTTCCGAGGGCACCAGGCGGCCCGGACTCCCTCCTTTTCTTTGCGGGGGGGGGTGGAGATGTTCCTGAGGGAGGGAGCCTCTTTTGGAGAGAGAAGAGTGAAGGGGAGGGGCCTCTGCTCTGTGTCCTCAAGAGGTCCAGCTGCTTTGTCAACGTTTTGTGTTCCTTTTGGGCTGTTAACAACAGAAAGACTATATGAACCCCAAATGGTTAAACTATCCCGGAACAGGACGCTAATTTCTATTTTTATTTTTGGCATAGAGGAAAAGATCTGACTGATTTCGCAATGCTTTTGTGGCTGCCATCCCTCAGGAATGCTGTAGGGGGTCTGCTTGGGGGGAGGGTTGGACTAGATAGCAATAGCAGTTAGACTTATATACCGCTTCATAGGGCTTTCAGCCCTCTCTGAGCAGTTTACAGAGTCAGCATATTGCCCCCAATAACAATCGGGGTCCTCATTTTACCCACCTCGGAAGGATGGAAGGCTGAGTCAACCCTGAGCCGGTGAGATTAGAACAGCCGAACTGCAGTCAGCTGAAGTAGCCTGCAGTGCTGCATTTAACCACTGCACCACCTCGGCTCTGATGACCTACAACAGTGATGGGGAACCTTTTTTTGGCTCGCCTGCCATAAGCGGGGGTGGGCACTGGGGGGGGGTGTGATACGGGCATGCTGCACCCATAATACAATGTGCAACACACACCCCAGCGCACATGCACGCATGACAGACATGACCCCGCCTCTATTTTTTGCATTCTTTTTTCACCCTCCCCAGGCTCCAGAGGCTTTATAGGAGGCTGGGGAGGGGGAAAACAGCCTTCACCCCCCCTCCCGAGGCTCTCCAGAAGCTTCAGGAGCTTCCCAGAAGCCTCGAGCGCAAAAAAAGGGCCCTAGGGGGAAACCAGAACTTCTGGTCTGCTCGTAGGGCCGTTTTTTGTCCTCCGGAGCCTTCAGGGACGCCGGGTGTATCTTCCCCAACAATCGTTCCTGAATTTCTGGTTTGCCTGTAGGGCCATTTTTTTTGCGCTCCAGAGGCTTCAGGGAAGCTCCTGAAGCGTCCAGAGGGCTTCCGGGGTGGGGTGGGGGCTGCTTTCACCCTTCCCAGCCTCCTATAAAGCCTCTGGAGCCGGGGGAGGGCGAAAAATGGCTTTAAAAATGGTTGAACTCAGCTGGCCAGCTGACAGAGCAACGCCTCACGTACCCTGACCAATGGCTCCCAGTGCCATAGGTTCGTCAACCCAGGTCTACAAGATCCCATCCAACTCTGTTAATCTGTGTCTGATTTCCCAGCCCATAATATCCTAGTTTCATCGCCAGATTTCTTTTCCAGCGAGAGAAGTGGCTATGGTTTTCCATTTCTGTTTGTGTGTGGGAGGGGAACCTGGATAGGCGAAGGACCCCCCCTCCCCTTCGGTGTTCCGGGCCCCCATTTTAATATCGGCAGCTCCATTCCTTAGCCAACCTAGCTCTTCCTTCCCTAAATTCTGGCAATCCTCAAGTTAGGGCCCGGCGTCACCCACATGGACGTGTATTGCGTGTGCGCATACACACGCAGCACACACATGGGTTGTAGCTGCAAATGACATTTTTGCAAGCCTCTGTGATGCTCCAGCTGCTTGGCGGAGCATCACACAGGCACTGTACTCACCATGCACGTGCGCAGAAGCGCCAAAAGCTTTGAAACACGGTAAGGAGCTCGGGCAAGCGGATGGGCCCTCTGGAGCACTGTACAGGAACCGTATCTGGTGTTCTGGGCAGGCTCCGGTACGTCTGTGCCAGGGTGTACCGCCTGCAACCTACTCATGGAGAGAAAGATTGGGGGGCCCAGTGCTCTGGGGCACTGATGGCTCCCCGGTGTGAAGTTTCCAAAAGATGCCCTAATTAATTTAGGAGCCTCGAGACAAAGTTCAAAAGAAATCCAGTCTTTTATTAGGACCAACATTTTGGCATGTTCTTCTCCGGAGTCGAATCTGATATCTGGTTAATGGTGTTTGAACTTTACCCCTGTCTCTCCCCTCCCCTCAGTCTGTGTCATAAATTATATCCACTGATGAGGTGCTGCAGCAGGCTGTGAAGTTTGCACCCCACACAACGGCTGCATAAATATGATAGCCGACTCTGGTTGAAAGTATGCATGGAATTCTCCTCCCTTTTCTATGTTAACGATAATAGTCATGGAAATGATTTACAAGTTGACATTCGGCTCCCCTCACTTCCCGAAAACGACCTGTGTGAAACAAAAACAATTTGAGTGCAGATATATAATTTAGGGGTGCATCCCTCCCCTAGGCTTGCCTGGATTTTCTGCATGGAATTTTGCTATAAGGCGATCAACCTGGATATTCCTACTTTTTACCCAAGATGCCTCTGATAAGGGGTAGCCCTTCCACTTGATTAAGTATTGGAGTTGTTTCCTGTGCCACCTCGAATCAAGGACTCTAACCTCTTAATGGGTTTGGTCCCCTATGGCCACACGGCCCAGGCGCTCCCGGGGTAATGGTCTCAGAGTGGATCTGACCATGGGTTTTAAGAGGCTACTATGGAACGCCGGGTGTATCTTCCCCAGCAATCGAGGCAGTTTCAATTGCACCGTGACTGGGTTGATGATCTTTACTCTGGGGAATGGTCCCAAAAACTTCAGCCCCAGTTTCTTGCTAGAGAGTTTTAATCTCAAATATTTTGTGGAGAGGTAAACCTTCTCTCCCACCCGGAATGGCTGTTGTGAAGCCCGGTGTTTATCTGCCTGTTTCTTATAGGTTTGTGCCACTTTAGCCAGTGCTTTTTTGACATTTTCCCAGGTTGCTTTCAGCATCGATATCCAATCAGTCAAGCTGACTGAGGAGGGGGGATCGCTTGGATACCCAGGCATTGGGACAAAGTCCATACCGCTCACTATTTTGAATGGCGTGAGTCCTGTGCTACCGTGAACAGCATTATTGTACGGAACCTCAGCAAAAGATAGGAGGTCTGCCCAATTGGACTGCTGATAGTTCACGTAGCACCTCAGGTACTGCTCCACCATGGCGTTTAGGCTCTCTGCTGCCCCATTGGTGCTTGGATGAAAAGCTGAACTAAGGCCCTGAGATGACCCAATGGAGCACAGGAACTCCTTCCAGAACTTGGCCTTGATCTGGACCCTTTTGTCTGAAATAATTCTTTGAGATACCATACAGGTGGTAGATGAGCTTCAGGAACAGTTTGGCCAGCTTGTGAGCTGAGGGTAGTCCGCTGCAGGGTATGAAGTGTGCCTGTTTGAAGAACAGGTCTATTACAGTCCAAATCACTGTGTTTCCCCCACTGAGGGTCTGTGGGGATGAGAGGCTGCTCTGCACTGAGGAGGTGGAAAGCGGCTGTGCAGATCTTCTCTCTTCAACCTCCTCTCCTCCTGTCAGGCACCTTGGCCGTCTCCACGGCAGGCTTGTTAAACTCAAGGCCTGCAGGGTACTTAAATCCGGCCTGCAGGGCCAGCCTGGAAATATCAAAGGATCGCACAGCTGGTGCCTCTGGCGGCTAAAATGGCCCCTGCGCTCCCCCCCGGAGGGCCTCGTGCAGCACTCTGCCAGTCAAAAATGGGAGAAAAACCATGGAAAATAGGCAGAAAACGGGACAAAAAATGACTGAAAAATGGGGTGAACAATGCCCCCCAAATGAGCAGAAAACGGGGGGGGGGAACAGCTGGAAAATGGGCCTAAAGGGTGCCATGCAGCCCATTTTCGGCCGACAGAGTGCTGCAGGAGGCCATAGAGGGGGAAAATGAGGCGCAGGGGGGCTGCAAGCAGACCCCGCACCCTGTTTTGGCTGGCAGGGTACTGCAGGAGGGAACGTCCCGCTCACCCCACTCCCTCACCAGCCCACAGAGGAGAACTTCAATGCTGCTCCGTCCCTCAAAGAAATCCAGTTTGACACCTCTGCTCTATGGAAAGCACCTCCGGCCATTTCAGGCTACGTTGACCTGGCCCCTTCAGGCTGTACGGGGAGGGGCGGTTTCCCTTGGCAGCCTTGGGGAGGGGAGGGGGAAGAAGGAAGGGGCTCCTGGGGGCAGAGGGAAGCTGACCACCAGAACACAGGCTTTTCCCTGCCCCGTAATCCCTTTTGGGGTGGAGTCTGGGCCATTGAATGGAGCTAGCAGGGTGTTTAGTGGCCTTTCCTGGCACCAATGCAGAGTTATATCCATCAGATATATTCTCAACCCGTCCAGAGAGAGAAAGATCTGCTTCTACCCAGCATTGAACTCACAGCCTCCTGATTGCGAGGCAAGAGGTCCACGCCTCTAGGCCACCACGCAACGGGCTCCGTTTCGTCTTTAAAGCAAGTTAAGATCAGAGCCATATTTATTCCTGCTGGATGATTTAGCTTAAAAATAAATACACAGGCAACGTTTTCCATGTTACAAATACATTCAAGCCAGGGAAAAACACATCAAATTATTAAAGCACATGCCTTTCTCATTATTTCAGGCAGTTCTCGAATTACGACCGTTCGTTCCGTGACCGTCCAGAGTTACAAAGGCCCTGGAAAAATTGACGGGACTGTTTTTCACATGTATGACTGTTGTAGCCTCCCCATCATCCTGGGATCAAAATTCGGATGCTTGACGCTGGGTTCATACTTACATCCAGGGAGCTGCATTCCTTTGGACAAGCAAAGTCCACTTAACCGCTGGGGGACTGACATATCCACTGTGGGGTTCACTTAACAGCGGTGGCCAGAAAGGCCCTAAAATGGGGTTAAAACGCAGTTAGCGAATGTCTCACTTAACGACAGAAGCATTGAACTCAGTTGTGGTCATAACGAAGTACCGGTATTTCTGTTTGCAAAATGGAGGTCTTCAAAAAGAGAACAGGAAGAATCCAGAAAACAGCCCAGGCTCACCTCTCCTCCCCTTTCTTTTCTCGCGCACCTTCAGCCTCGCTCCTGTGACGTCCTTCCTGCCAGGAGAGGATTCGGAAAGCCCCCCCTCCCTGCTTGGGTTGCTCTTCCCGTTAGAAACCCTGAAGATCGACAGGAGGAGCATCTGAGCAACATGGGCGCAGCTGAGTCAGGTAAACCTCGGTTAGTGTGGGAGGTGCCTCCCTTCCAGAGCGTTGGCTGTTCCTGACATCTTAGGTTTTTGTTTATTAAAGAGTTTTAACAGATTTTACAAGTATTTCCCCTTCCCTCCCTCCAGCCCAACCCCGCGCCCCCTCCAACCCTCCCTCCCCCCAACCTCCCAGAGCAAAATACAGGGTATAAACATTTAACAATCCTACACTAACTGAAATTTCTTACTCCGATATTTATTTTGAATATAATCAGTCCACCTTCTCCATTCCAACTTGCATTTCTCATCTGAATGGTCCTTCAAGTATGCTGATATTTTGGCCATCTCTGCTACCTGCCATCTTAGTTTGATGACCCCGCCGTAATCCCTTGCAGGGTGGAGTCAGGGCAGCTGAACGCAGCTGAGTGTTTACTGGCCGGATGCCCTTCCTGTTGCCAATGCTGAGTTTGCAGCAGATATATTCTGATCGTGTGCAGAGAGAGAAATATCTGCCTCTACCTAGGATTGAACTCCTTTCATGAGTTCCCCTTCCATCACCTCAGCTGAGTCATTTATGAAGGTGTTGAAGAGTCCTGGGCCTAAGACGGAGCCTTGCGGTACCCCGCTGCTTGCCTCCCTCTACTGTATGTAGACGTAGTACCACTTAAGGACTACTCATTGTGTAGGGGTTGCCAGCCACTTACAACTCCATCTGGGGGTGATGCTGTCTATCCCAATTTTTTTCTAGCTTTGCAGTCTACTCTGTCGAATGCCTTACGGACGTCCCGGTAAATTATATCCACAGCCTTTCTGGGGTCCACGAATTTTTTTCACTTCGTCAAAGAAGACACTACGGTTTGTTCATCATGGTCTGTTTTTGGCAACCCCCTGTTGGCTTTTTGGTTATGACCTCGTTTACCTCTCGGCTGATTCATTGCTTGGTTATCTTTTCCAGAATCTCCCCAGGTGATGATGATGTAAGGCTGATGGGCCTTCAATTTCCTGGATCTACTTTTCCCTCCCTTTTTTGAAGATGGGGACCACACCAGCTCTGTTCCAACCTCCAGTTCCAACCTGGAGATCCCTGGTGCCCCAGGATCTTTGAAAAATATGGTTCAATGGTTCTGAGATCACATCAGCCAGTTCCTTCGGAATTCTGGGGTGTAATCCATCAGATCCCGGTGATTTCTATTGATGAAGATCCTGTTGATTTCTATTTGTGCAGATTTGTATTAGTTAAGGTGTTCTCTTATCATTTTCTTGCCTATTTTAATGTTTATTTCTAGTCTGTTTTTTAACAATCCTGTTTTTGACCGGTGGGGCTGTTTTTTCCCTTTGTGGAGAGACGGATGGAAAGGACGTGTTAAGCCCTTCTGCTTTCTCCCTGCTGCTTGCCCCCTTCCTGCCGTTCCCTCCCCTTCAGCCTCTGACCCCTTTGTCCCTTCTCTCTCTTTCAGTTGAAGACCTGAGGATCGTCATGGTTGGCAAAACGGGCAACGGGAAAAGTGCCACCGGGAATATCATTTTACGGAGGAAAGCGTTTATATCCAAGATGCAGGCCACATCCGTCACCGTCAGATGTCAAAAGGAAAAGGGCGTCCTGCCAGATGGGAGGACACTGGCTGTGATCGACACACCGGGCTTTTTCGATACAAAGTCCACGCAGCCAGAGATTATTGAGGAAGTTAAGAAATGCGTCAGCTTCTGCTCCCCGGGTCCCCACGTCATTATACAGGTCGTCCGTTTGGGCCATTTCAGTGAGGAGGAGATCAAGGTCGCCAAGCTGATCAATGACATCTTCAGCCTGAAGGCCAAGGCCTACCTGGTCGTCTTGTTCACCCGCAAAGAAGACCTGGAGGGGCGCCCTCTTCAAGAGGTGCTGTCCGAGGGAGACGAAAGCCTGGAGCCTCTGAGGAAGCAAATCGAGAGTTGTGGGAATCGGTGCCTGGCTTTCAACAACAAGGCGGAAGGGAAGGAACGGCAGGATCAGGTGGACGAGCTGATTCGGATGGTGGATGGCCTCAGGGGGGAGAATTGGCTGCAGCCCTATTACACCAAAGAGATGCTGGAGGAGGACAAGAAGAAGGCGCCTGGATGGTCATGTACCCTCCTCTGATCCCGGAGTGTCTTCATCACCGACAGAGACCCCTGGGGGATGCCGTTCAAACACACCTGGGTCAGCGCAGACAGGCACGGCTTTCCTTGGCTGCTTCATCCCCCCCCAAGGTATTTCTTCTTCTTCAATAAGCCAGTGGAAAACCTCAACTCCATTTTAATAGAGATAAAGTACTTTTACTAGACATGAAGTGAAAGCAGCAAAAGGAAAGCAAGATCTGAGCCAGAAAGGCGGGAACATCTACACATCAAACGTTTACCCAGCACCCTCCCCCCCCAATCCCCCAACCCACAGTCCAATCTGCAGCCCCTTAAGGTGTCACGTGGGGTGCAAGTTGAGACGGTTGGCCTTGAGCAAGTCCACACATCAGCCTCCAGCATGCGCGGAAGGTGGTGAGAACAAGACTCCTCCAGTACAATATAATTCCCTCCCCCAAAACTATGCACCCCCCCCCATGTTCCTATGGCAGCCGATAGCAAGCAAGCGTAGCAAGCAAAACAGAGGCTGACAGACCTGGAGGACTGGGAATCCCCCTAGATTGAATCAGAATAGAGGTGGAAGGGACCCTGGAGGTCTTCTAGTCTAACCCCCTCTTTCATGGATGAGTTTCCATCCGTTGCTTCTCGCCTTGCCTCCTGGTGCTTTGGAGAACACCGTATTTTTTCGGTATAAGACGGACTTAAATTTAGACAGAGGAAAACAACAAAAAGTTTTTGGGCCTCCGTGCGCAGCATTTTTGGCTCTTTTTGGGGGGAATTTTGAGGCTTTTTCCAGGCCATTTTTGAGGGGTTTTCACCTCTTTTTCAAGGCTTTTTCCAGCCTGTTTTCAAGGTATTTTTGCCCGTTTTGAGGCTTTTTCCAGGCCATTTTTTCCTCAAAAATGAACTCAAAAAAAGCCTAAAAAAGAGGCAAAAAAGCCTCAAAAATGGGTTCATAGAAACCTCAAAAACAGGGCCCCAAAAAAGCCTCAGTAACAGGGCCAAAAAAAAAGCCTAAAAACGGGCCAAAAAAAGCCCCCCCAAATGGGCAAAAGGAGACCTGAAACGGAGCGTGGAGAGGCCAAAAAATGGCTGGCGGGAGGACGGGGCTTCGGCATTATTCAGTCCATAAGACACACTGACATCTTCACCCCCTTTTGGGAGGCAAAAAGGTGCATTGTATAGCCTGAAAAATACGGTAAGTTGGTCCCCACTTCTTTGGTCCCCTCAAGTCCTGGAAGGCTGCTATCATGTCCCTCCTGGCCTCCCCATTACCTTCTCGCTCTGTCCCCACAAAGGATCCCTCTCTTAAAGTACTCAAGTTTGTTAACGAATACAACGGCGATGGGTCTTGTTCATTCGCAACAACAACAAATGCATACAGATGGGAAGTTGAAGAATGGCCCTGGGGGGCGGCCGGAAAAATCTTGATTCCTGCATCCAGTTTTGGTCACCACTCTATAAAAAAAGAGGTTGAGGCTCTAGACAGAAAGAGTGCAGAGAAAAGAGCAGCCAAGATGATTAGGAGCCTGGAGGCTGAAACCTAGGAAGAACAACGGTTGCAGGAACTGTGCAGGGGAGACAGGAGAGCAGCCTTCCAATATTTGAGGGCTGCCAGAGTGAGGAGGGTTCAAGCTATTTCCCCAAAGCCAGAGAAGGAATAATGGCTGATGGAAGCTGATCAAGAAGAGATTCAACCTGGAAATAAGGCGACATTTTCTGACAGTGAGAACAATCAACCAATGGACGAGTAGTTGCCTTCAGTAGTTGTGGGAGCGTCATCACCGGAAGCTTCCAAGAAGAGAGTTTTCACAATTCAAAGTGCATCGACGGCGTCTCCTCAAATGGTGACGACACTTCTGCAACCAAATTGCTAAGCTTGGAGCTCAGCCCAACTCCCGCACCAAGCGACTTATGTCCAAAGGCATTACACACACACACACACACACACACAAACCCCTTGCCATCACTCTGCTAAACAACCAATTCTCACAACCCTGCCTTATGCCCTGGGATGTCAAACCACCTATGATAGAAGGGCTGCATCCCCTATTATCCTTCTCATCTTTCCTATCACCCATTTCCTTGGCTTCCTACGACCATGATTTTGCTCTTGGTATCTCATGATTTATGTTGATTGCTTTTATTTAGTCACTGAATGTTGCATCTTATGATTTAGGATGGTTGTATTTTATGATTATAATCATGATCAATCGTTGCTTGTAGGCACCCCGAGAGCTTATGCACTGGAGACAAAATCCTTGTGTGTCCATTCACTCTTTCTTGGTCAATAAAGAATTCTATTCTGAATTCTATTCTTATTTTCTTTTTAATCCTTTGTTATTGTGATTATTATTATTATTACTTTGTAGTTCTGCCAAAATGCCAAAATCCTCACGGCAGCCTTGCCATGAACCCTCCGTCCAGCATCTGTGCATGGAGCAGGGTGTCAGCCGCGGCGGTCTCACTGGCTTGGGGCTGCCATTCCACTGGTGGGGAGAATCGTGACTGGGGCGTTCCGTGACTTGGGCCGCGAACAGGCTTATAAAGATTAGATTTACCGGGAACTACCTGCTTGGTTGTCTTCTTGGTTTCCTTTGCCTGAACGGAACCTGACCTATTTCGGCATGGCTGAGGGGACGCAGCCTGGTCTAGAGATGGCTGAGCAAGCAGAATCAGAAGCGCCCGCAGAGCTTGCTACCCCAGAAGCCTTGCCTACGCCTCCATTGGGCCCGGCAGTATGGCTCAAGGAGAGGCCAGAAGCCTCCTCGATTGGGGGTGCAGGAGGGTGCTGCTGGGTAAGCAGCAAGGTCTGGGTGCCGTAAGTGGATGGCTGCCAGGTCCTCTGGGCCCTGAAGGTTTCAAGCGTATGCGGGGCCCCCTACCCTCATGCCCACTGGAGGACATTTTTCGCAATGGAGAGAAAGAAGGATTTCGGAAGACGAATAGAGTTATTCAACTGCGTTAGGTAATCAAACTCTGGATGTTATAAAACAAATGTTTGGGCCGCCCAGGTTGAAGGAGCCGGTTCTTGATGGTGGTTGGTGTAGAGAGCAGGAGCCACCCCATCTGTCCCCATCTGAGACATGTGCCTCAGATGAAGGGTCCCGCTGGTATAGGGACCACCCTGGAGTGATACCACCCTATGGATTAGGCCAGGGGGTTACTGGGGAACAGAGACCGGCAGCGCAAGCTACAGCATGGAGGGTCGTGTCCTATGACAGTTGAGGTATGGCCAGAGGGGAGAGGGAATATGAGGGCTCCTCAGCAAGGCCTCCTTGGCCTAGGCCGCTGGGCGTTCTACCAGCTGTCAGAGCATCTTTTTATGGAAGCCCAGATAAGGTTGTCCTTTTCATTGGACAAGTTATTAACCATCTGGATAATTACAGACATTTATACATATCACAGTGGTCTATGGTTATGGCCGTAGTGGCAAACATGGAGGGGGAGGTGGCTGAATGGGTTGCTAACCTACATAGTGACCATGCCAGAGAGCTGGGAAACATTGGCCTACTCCTGGGCAGTGCTCCAGGAATGATTTGAAGGTAGTAGTAGGGCACAATGGGCGTAGGGAGAGTTGCTGGCAGTCAAACAGAGGGGCAGGCCAGTGACTGATTACATACTTGCTGGGAAGGTCAGGGGCTGGCCAGAGAGATTGGTCGTATATCAGTTCAAGGTTGGTCTCGACTGTGGGTTAAGTAGAGCCTGTGTATACTGGGGCCTGAGACCTCGCCTTATAGACTGGTTCCAGGTGGTGACTGAGTTGCATGGAGTTGATGATGGGTTGAAAATGGGTTGGACGCGATGGGGTCAAAGACCACGTGAAAAACCAACTAAAATCATCCCTGCCATGTCGACAGCACCACTGATAGCAACAAGTCCTTCTATTGCAATGCCAGTTAGAACTGGACCTCCTTGTATGCTGATGTTGTGTTTCTGGTGTGGAAAACTGGATCATAGGGCTGTGGGATGTGGAGAGGTGATTGTACAGGCACCAAACATAAAGCCTGCTACTCGGCCAGGGATGGTGAGGAAGAGTGTGTGGAAACCCATGGAGTCCTCTAGGGGAGCACAGCAAGCGGCTCAAACACCACAGGGCAATGGCATACCCATCATTATCAAAGGCGTACTGGTCAGTGAGAGTGATGAAGAGGAGGAAGGCCCTACGGTGTGCAATGCTATCAAACTTTTCCTTTTGCCAGTTACCCTAAAAGCAAAAACCTGCTGGGAGTACAAAGCCTTAATAGATTCAGGATGCACTAGATGTCTTATAAGTGCTGATACTGCTGCTAGGTTGGGGACTACTTGTGAGGAGACTATCCCAGCCCATACCTTTTGAACAAATGGATGGCTGTTTGTTGGGGGGCCAGCTGGTCACGATGGAAATAGAGCCACATAGGGAGGTCATACGTTTCATGATTTTCCCGGGAATTACCGAGGAGGTTGTATTGGGCTTAGCTTGGTTAGACAACTTGGGTCCCACTATTTGGTGGAGGGGAGGTAGTAGGCATCCTTGGATCGGACTTGGCCCTAACCGACCTCCACATGAACAACTTGCCATGGGGTTGGAGTCTGACAAAGGTATGTATGTATGCTAGTGTATGATGATCTAAGGGAGTTGCTCAGTGAGCAAGTTGTGATACCTTGCCTCCCCATAGGAATTGAGTGAGATGTGAGCGCATATATAAAAAAAATCTTAAGCGGGGTTTTATACAACCAGCCTGATCACACATAGACAATCCTGTGCTGTTTCGGGGGGGAAAAGATGGAGGGTTAAGGTTGTGTGTTGACTTTAGAGGTATCAATGCGGTTTGCGAGGAGCACCTCTACCAGATTCCATTGATGAAAGAGGTTGGCCCGATTAGCAGAGGGCTACTTATTCACTAAACTGGATCTCAGGGAGGCCTATTACAGGATCTGGATCAAAATAGGCAACAAATGGAAAACAACTTTCAATTGTCCGTTAGGTCACTATTAGTTTAAGGTCATGCCCTTTGGATTACAAGGAGCCCCTGCTGTATTCATGCAGCTGATTAATGAAGTCCTGCATGAACACCTTTATAACACCTTTGTTGACCTAGATGATATAATGATATACACTTAAACAATGGAAGAGCATGTCCAGCAAGTACTTAGAAAACTATGGGATGCCAAGCTGTTTGTGAAATTATCAAAATGTGAATTCCAAAAAACCCGTGACCCGACAAATGCGCGCCCGACAACAGTGCACCGACAAAACCGCGGTGATAAAACCGCAACGTTGACAACGTGCCCACAAAGGCACGCCGACAAAAGGGCGCCGACAGAAGCGTGATTACAGTTAAGGAAAGGGTTAGGGTAAGGGTTAGGGTAAGGGTTAGGTTTAGGTTTAGGGTTAGGGTTAGGTTTAGGGTTACGTTTAGGGTTACCTTTAGGGTTAGGTTTAGAGTGCGCTTCTGTCGGTGCGCTGTTGTCGGCGTGATTCTGCGCTCATTCGTCAGCGCGATTTTGAACTTGCGGTTTTCTCCCCGCGGTTTCGTCGGTGCGCTTTTGTCGAGCGCGCATTTGTCGAGCGCGCATTTGTCGGTGAACCCACAAAACCAAACTGGACTATTTAGGGTTCAGAATATCATCTAACGGTATAGAGATGGACCCAGCAAAAGTAAAGGCGGTGATGGATTGTCAAGCCCCAAAGGAATTGCAAAGCTTTTGGGGGTTTGAAAATTTTTATCACCAATTCATCCTGTCCTTTGCCCATGTAGTTCTGCCCCTAATGAACTTATTGAACACCAAATGGTTAATTTGGAAGCCACCACCAGGTCAGCCCATACGGAGGTCGCTGGCCTGTCAGCAAGCATTTCAACTCTTAAAAAGATTATTCGCCCAAGAACTGGTATTGAAACATCCTGACCCCTCCAAGCCATCCACTGTGCAGGGTGATGCTCATGTGGCGGCAGTGGCGGCAGTTCTGTTGCAGGCCAATGAGGATGGAGTTCTACAACCTTCTGCATACACGTCTCACAAACTGTCTGATACGGAACATAATTGGGCCACCTGGGAAAAGGAGGCTTTCATGGTTCGATGGGCTTTACTTACTCTGGGGAGGGATTACCATTTGGAGTCTGGAGTAAGAACTTAGAGACCCTCCAGAGTTGATTCCCTAAGTGGCATGCACTCAGTGGCACAGGGGTGGTGGGGGTGATAGGCAGGCAATCCGGACATGCCGCACAGGCCAGGGGAAAACCAAGTCAATGGGCCGGATTGGGCGAGCGGCTATGGGAGGCTTGTTTTTGTGTCTCTCTCTTTCCCTGTGTCCCTTGCTGTGCATTGTGATCGCCTGCCTTCCACACTGCACCTCTGCCTCCGTCCGCTGTCGGTACAGCTGCACTAAGACAAGCCACCTGCGGCTGCCCACCTCAGCCCACTGACTCAGCTTTCCTGCGGCCTGCACATGTCCCAAGGTCCCAAGTGAGCATCTATCAGCTGCCATCATACGCTCCTTACACTTGAGCTTCACTACCATGCAGTGACAGTCTGTCCTGCACTCTGGGAGGGTGAGTGCTGGAGGGAAAGCTAAAGTAACCACAACGTCTCCCCAAAGGTTACCCAGCTGGGAGAAAAATGGGTTAAGGATGCAGCTTGCCCTGGACTCTGGGAGGGCAGATTGTGGAGGGAAAGTGAAAGTAACCACTGTGTCTCCCTGAGATGGTGCTTCAAGGACACTCAATTGGGAGGCGAATGGGTGGAGAATAAAGCTTCGTATCGACCAATACTTGAAGTTTTTGTTTCAAAATATATTTTATTCATTTTCACATTCCATTTTACAATCACTTATATACAGAGTATTTGCTATAAGAAAATAAAAAAAATAAAATAAAAAATAAATAAAAAGAAAACACAACTCATCATTCACAGCCCCACCTGACACTTCCATCCTCCATACACCCCATCCACCCCCTCCAACTTTCCTTTCCTCCCTCTAACGCTCCCCTCCTACTTCCCTTTCCCCTCAAACCTTCCTTCTCCCCTTACTCCCAACACACCCTCTTTGCATTCCCCTTACTCCTTCCTTACTCCTCCCTCCTCTTTCCCTCTACCTCCCTCCTTGGTGTATTCCTTTATTCAAGTGTTGTTTATTATAATCTGATAAGAAGTAAAATAAACCAAGGAAAAAAAAAATTTAAAGAAAGAAAAGAGTAAAAAAAAAAAAAGGAGAAAAAAAAGAACAACCGTATATAAGTGCATTCTTGTTCTTATTGAGACTATGTTAACACCCACCCACCCACCCCCCAAAAATCCCCATCCCTACTCCTCCCGACTTCCCAGGGCCCACACCTGGCACTGCCTTCTATCTAAAGTATCTTATATTCATATGGATTAAAAATAAAAATAATATATTAAAGGAAAAAAAAAAACCAAAAAAGAAAGAAAGAAAAGAACAAAGAAAAAAAGAAAAAAAAGAAACTCTTTGTGTTAAGCTCAGCCCCCCATCTTTATCTATGCTTAAATAGTGTAAGTCATTCTATCTATATTTTATTCTCGTCTCTTGCTTCTTTGTTATTTACCCCGACCTCCTGTAGACTCTCCTGTTCCTCTTCCTTATCCTTGTATTCAGATAAACATTTATCCAAATTTGTAAAGTAATTTCACCAAGCTTTCCCTTCTAATAAAAATTAGATAGCATAGATCATTCCACATATTCAAATAATACTTTCAACAAAAATCAGTTTACCTTCCGTTTTAAAATTATCTCATCCAGCTTTCCCTTCTAACAGAATTTAAACAACATAAATCATTCTGCATTCATTTTACATATATACATTCAGTATCACCCCACCAATAAGTTCCGCTTTTTCTGCCGGAGAGAAGTTTTTGAAAACGTGTTGCTTGAACCTAATCTGTAATGGGAGCAGGGTCAGCGAGGAGAGGCAGTTAAGAGAAGGAAAACTTGAACCTAGGGATTTTGGCACGTGATCCTCAGTTCCGTCTCTACATTACCATAATACATTTCTCATCAGATAATGCCTTCCTCAACAAATAAGAGCTGAGGATCATTTCTATTTCGTGGTGTTAAGTGGTGGCAGGTCTGACAGCATCTATTGTAGTATCCTGCTTGTACCGGGGATCCAGGAATCGCCAAGCTCACCTGCTTACGGATCTCAGTTTACTGTTCCCAGACCTCTGGGGTTCGTCTGAGGCTGGTGGGGCTGTAGATCCACACTTTCCAGTGAGGCTTTTATCCAGGGACCCAAAGAGTTTGGCAAATCGGATGGTAATCCTGCCCCATTTTGCATGATCTACACACCTCTCATTTCCTGCAGGGCAGACCCCGATGCGGGTGGGAAGCTTCTGGGTCTCCTCTATTGGTTTTTGCAAATCTGAGTTGCTTGGGAGTGAGCCCAGACTGGATGCCCTTGTCTGTTAGTCCTTGTAGTAGCCACTTCTTAGGCCTGTAGGGAACAAATTTCAGCTGTCTCTGCTTGATTGGAGTAGGACCCGCCCTCCAACTTCCCTGGCCCAGGATGGCAGCTGTGAAGGGGGACCTCCCAAACAAGGAGGGAAATTCCCTTTCCCAACTCAGGGGTCTCCAAAATTGCTGGCTGAGGAATTGTGGGAGGGGAAGTCCACATCCGCAACTCTTAAAGCGGCCATGTTCGGAGACCCCTGGTGGTAAAGAGAGGCCCGAGTTTTGTTTTGGTGAAATGCGACGAGGAGTTTTTTCTGCTCCTTCGGTAAATCTAGAGGTATCATCTACGTAGAGTAAAATTTCAGGTTCAGCTCGCCCAATAATTTAGAATTTATAAATTATAACGTGAGAAGACTTTGGGATTGTCACTTTGCAGGCAAGCGATTCTGAGTTCAGATTAGGAAGTGGAAAGATTTTCTCTCCCTCTTTAGATAAGAAATCGGTCAATGTGTCCCCTGCAACATTATCCTGGGATACAGATATTCCCATCCGTGGCCGGAAGCCCTCGAGGCACAATCATTGTTCTTTGGAGAAAAGATAGGAAGATGTAAAGTGACACCCCCGGAGGGAAGATATCAAAGTGGGGGGTGCTCACTGTCCTACTTTCCCTCCCTCCCCCACCCAAACACAGCATCATCTGCTCCCTCCTAAAACTTTGGAACGAAAAAGGAATAAGGAAAGAATATGGCAGGGTAGAATACAGAATAGAACAGAATAGAAAATAGGACAGAACAAAATAGAATATTCTTTATTGATCAAGTGTGATTGGACACACAAGGGATTTGTCTCCGGTGCAGACGCTCTCAGAGTACATACAAGCAATAAGTGATTAAGCACCAGAATCATACAATAAAATCATCATAAGACACAACACTCAGTGATAGTCCTAGGGTGCTAAACAGGCAATCGACAGCAATGCTGATAAGATACTAAATAAAGCAATATAAATGGTGAGATATAAGCTATAAAGTTATAATTATAAGAAGATAAGCAGACAGTTAATAGGAAAGACAAGAAAGACCGACTAAGTATTTTGACACTGTTGTGGGAATCAGTTGTTCAGCAGAGTGATGGCACGGGAGTGGGTGCGTGGGAAACTCCCTGTATCTAGTTGTTTGGGTGTGCAATGTCTTGTAGCAGGGGTGTCAAACTCAAGGTCAGTGGGCCGGATCTGGCCTGCGCGGTGCTTAAATCTGGCCCACGGGACTGGCCTGGAAATAGCAAAGGACCAGCCCGCAGTGCCTCTGGCAGCCAACACGGAGTGCACCCGGGCCCTTGCGCACCCCATTTTGGCTGGCAGGGTATTGCAGGAAGAGTCTCTGGTGTCTCGCCCCCCCACAGCCCACTGAGGATAACTCCAATGCTGATCTAGACCTCGAAGAAATCCAGTTTGTCACCCCTGCCCTATAGTGTTGCCTTGAGGGGAGAAATCAAAACAGATTCTGCCCAGGATGGGAGGGGTCTGAAGATATTTTCACAGCCCTCCTTCTGACCCATGGGATATACAGGTCCTCACTAAACAGTAGAGGCTGGTTGCGATTGTTGTTTCTGCAGTCCTATGTATCGACGTCTGTATCCGTCCTATTTGGTTGCGGGCCCAAACCAGACGGTTACAGAGGTACAAAGGAGAAGTCCTCTCACAAATACTGGGCCATGAGAATAATGGCAATCACAATGGCCACGAACAAGCAACATGACACAGCCACTGTGACAATTTCGATGAAGCTCCAGGGTCTCTGGCCCACCCTTTGTCTGTCTGTTTTGTTGCTGGGCAGGAAGGCTTTGACGTCCTCATCCCGAACATTGGTTATTTGGTACAGCCGGTTGGTGTAGTATCTGCCCCCATTCGCTGAAACTGTTTTCTCCACCTTCTTCATCAGAACTGAGACCTGCTTCTTCCGCTCGTCTCCCTCGGCCCTGTTGTTGAACCCACAGACGCGGTTCCTGCACTGCCGAATCACTTCCCGCAGATTCCTGTTGTTGGACTCTTGGATGTACTCCTGCAGGGGGGTCCCGCCCAAATCCTCCACGCAGGTAAACAGGACGATTGTGTGCCTGGCGGACTCGGCCCCAAAGATATCCCGGACACACTTAGCGGCGGTCGCATCTTCGGTGGTGAAGCGTCCCACCTGGCTCACCAAAATCAGGGCATGGGGGCCAGGCCGGGAGAGCTCCACGCAAGCCATGATCTCCCGTCGTACATTCTCATCATAGTTTTCAGAATCAAAAATGCCCGGTGTGTCGACTACAGAGATTGGCCTACCCTGCCAATCCCCCTGCCCTTTTTGGCAATGCAGGGTGGTCGTCTTTGCTGCCACAACGGACTCAAACTCCTTCCGACCGAGAATGCTGTTGCCCGTAGCGCTTTTCCCGCCTCCGGACTTTCCGACCAGAATCAGCAGGAGTTCGGAGACTGTATCTGAGAGTTCGGAAGATGACATTACAAAAACGAATTGAGACATTTATTATTTGCCCGGGAAGAAACAGGGGGCTGTATTACAATGCTGGGTCATTATTGAGATGGCTGGAAATGGTGACGATTTTGGAAAAGATTCACCGCTGCTCTAACATGGTTCAATGATGTTTTTTTGGGACTCTACCAGAATTGCTAAATTGGGCTGCTCAGCCACGCAGATTCTCACAACACGGAAAACCCCCGTTTAGCAAAACCCCACGAATTAAACCCAAAATTGCAAAACTACCCTCTGGTTTCAGAAGGCAGCCTGGGTCCCAAGGGTGAGCCCCGCCTCAGCGGCTCACCACCATATATCCGAATATGGCCACTGCATCCGGTCATCACCAGCAACGCTGGGTCCAAGTTGAGTGGCCCGAAAAAGACTCGAGACCAGTGACAAAGGGCTGCGCCAGGATCTCTGACCCACTGAGCTTGGGGTGGGAGGGCAGGTTAAAGAGACAAACTTGACCAACTAGGACTGATCCTCCCGGTCTCCCCCCAAAATTTGCACCTTGGTTTGTTTTGCACAGTGAGATCAACCCTTCAGGGAGGACAATCTATGTAGAGTAGGGGAATCGCGAAGGATCCTTTCCAGTTGATCCAGAGACTTTGCTGAAATGGGTCCATCCAAGGCCCAACCCCCCCTCCCCATAAGTGACCCTGGGCAGCCCCTTCTTCCTGCCTGCCTGTTCCCCCCAGCCCACCAGTCAGATGGCTGCCTTCCGTGGCTGCCCTGCATTCCTCCCCACCCGGAACAGACGCCGTCCGGGGCTAGTCCAAAGGCTAGCAGATTGTGGGCGGAGGCTGGAGGGAAACTTCGGTGGGCAGAGGGACCCTCAGGGAAGGTGGGAGGGGGCAGCTCAGGAGTGGGGAAGGGGTCTCCACAGAGGGCTCAAGGCAGCCCTTCTCTGGGCCTGCCAGCAAAGGCTCCCTCTGCCTGCTATGGGGAGAGAACCACCTGGTGAGACCCACCACTGGCTCTCCAAGTGTGTTTACCCCCCTAATCCCCCCCCTCAAATTCCAGGCGTGGCCTCCTCACTTACCCAGCATGGAGTCTTCATCCATGGCTTCCTTGAAGAGCAGAAAGGAAACAGTGGTCAGACACGGCTCTGGACACCCGGGGGGGGCTTGGTGTGTCAGCGGCCCCCTCCCCAGAAACCACAGCCTGGTCCCCCACCCCATTCAAGGCCCCGCCCCGAAGCTGCTCTGGAGTCCCTGAAGGGAGCCAGGAAAGGAGCAGAGGAGGGGCAGGGAGGGAAGGGGGGAAGTGGGGCTGGGGGACCCCCATTCCTTGGGGGAGGGCCACTGCATAATTTGGCAGCAGAACCTCCCTTGTTGCCTATCGTAAGAAGAAGGGGGCTGGTTGAGAGCAGGATGGGGGGGGGGGAATCCTGTTGCAGAAAATGACAGGCTTTAGACTTCTAAGGATGCAGGAAAAGTTTATTTGGCAGCCAGGTTCAGAAAACTAGCGAAATAGCTGACTTTGCCAGTCCTGAACCGCCTTCACCATCGAAGCAGGCGTTCTTCTACATTCTCCAAGGCTGCGTAACACGGAAACAACTCATTTCTTAGTGGTTCCCTTGAGGAGGAAGCCTTACTTACTTCTCCCTTTGTTGTAGGTACTGAGTAGGAGTCTCTAAGCGAACTTTAGCTGACCCCTGTGGTCTTGGGAGACTATTGAACTCTGCGGTTAGGCACCCGCTTCCTGTTCTCTTCCAAGCTGCATCTCTGCCTATGTGGCTTTTTAATATAGGAGTAATGGGGCCCCCAGAGGCCGTCCAGCCTGACCCAGTAGGATTCACACTTAATGTCCAAATCTCACTTTACGTCCTACTTTAATCCCACACTGGGCCTGGAGGGTATTGGGGGAGGGGGATTCTGAGCACCTCCCCCTTTCCAAAATATTCACACAGACAAAAACACACACAAACCCTTTCAGAAGCCCTTCCGAGATCCACCCCGGCTGTCTTAATAGTTGACTGGTAGGTCATCCTTGGTTCCAGGCGGATTCCCTTGGCTTGGCTGGGAGAAGAAACCAGAATCAGAAGAGAGCTGGAAGGGACCTCAGAGGTCATCTATTCCAACTCCCCCCCCCTCCATCTGCCCACGGACCCAAGGGCAGCCCTCTTCTCCCCAGCATTTCGGCGCTGCTTTTGCTTCCTTTTGGATGGGGGGGGGTGCACTCCTTCCTTCCCTCCCTTCCTCCCCCCCCCGCCGCCTCCTTCTCCTGCGCGGACTTACCTTCCAGCGGCTATTTTCAGGGAGGGGGGGGGGCGGAAAGCACTGCAGAGAAGCTCCGCTCGACCCCTGAATAGCAGAGTCGGGAGGGACCGTAGAGGTCTTCTAGTCCAACCACTTGCTGAAGCAGGAAACCTGATCACTGGAGACAAAGCGCTACGCCCGTTTCCTGCGGGTGGGATGTGGGGGTGGGGTGGGGGTGTCGTTTCGGGCTCTTTTCTTCAATCACGTGAATTCCAAGCAGCGCTGCCGCTCGGAGACTTTCACTTTCGCTTTCCCGCCTTCCCTGCCCTTTGGAAGAATGCTTAGAGAGCGGTGGGGAGGGGGCGCACCCAGCCTGCCCCTGTTTGTTAATGAATGTGGGGGTGGCACCCCCTAATGATTACGCAACTCCCCAGCGGAGGACGCCCCTCCTCCACCCCTCCCCTCTGGGCCTAACAAAGGGGGGATCTTCTGGGGAGACGGGGTTCCCTTCACACGCAGGGCAAGGCAGCCGTTCTGGGGGGGCACTCACTTCTTCCCAGCCCCTCCGTTTATTTTATTTTGGGGGGGGGGCGGGGTGAGCCTTTTCCTTTCAGACAGAGGAACGGAGTTGGAAGGGACCCTGGAAGTCATCTAGTCCAACCCCCAAAGAGGACATATGGCCATTTCTAACAGATGGGCCGTCCAGCCCCTTCTTGAAACTTGGGAGTCCCGGCCAACAATTGGCGCAAACTGGATCAAGTCAGGAAAACCACTTGGCAAAATGTAGATCGAAAAATTGAATGAAGTTTGGATTTTGATAGGTTTTTAGTCCCTGTTTTTAGCAGGACCCGAAAGGCTTCATCCACCCGGGGATAAAAGGAACCTCACGAGGGGAACCAAATCCTGAGCGCTTGTAGATGGTCTCCTTCTTGAGCAGGGGGTTGGACGCGGAACGCGGAACGCAGGAGTCAACGGAGCGCCTGGCCGGCTCCCTCCGATTCAGGTGGGTTCCCGGTGGGCTGCTTCCCCCCCCCCAGCTCGCCAGGGCAGGGATGCGAAGGGGGGTTTGTCCGTCCTCCCCCTCCCACCTAGGGGCACGTCGGATCGTCCTGCAACTTTCGGGAGGGGGGCGCACAGAGGAGGGGGAACCGCTGCCAGCCGCCTTGTCCTGCTTCCAGCCTGGGCAGCTTCGGAGGGCACCAGGCGGCCCGGACTCCCTCCTTTTCTTTGCGGGGGGGGGTGGAGATGTTCCTGAGGGAGGGAGCCTCTTTTGGAGAGAGAAGAGTAAAGGGGAGGGGCCTCTGCTCTGTGTCCTCAAGAGGTCCAGCTGCTTTGTCAACGTTTTGTGTTCCTTTTGGGCTGTTAACAACAGAAAGACTATATGAACCCCAAATGATTAAACTATCCCAAAACGGGACGCTAATTTTTATTTTTATTTTTGGCATAGAGGAAAAGATCTGACTGACTTCGCAATGTTTTTGTGGCTGCCATCTCTCAGAAATGCTGTAGGGGTCTCCTTGGGGGGAGGGTTGGACTAGATGACCTACAAGGTCCCATCCAGATCCAAGGTGGCACAGTAGTTAAATGCAGCACTGCAGGCTACTTCAGCTGACTGCAGTTCTGCAGTTCGGCTGTTCTAATCTCACCGGCTCAAAGGTTAACTCAGCCTTCCATCCTTCCGAGGTGGGTGAAATGAGGACCCGGATTGTTGTTGGGGGCGATATGCTGACTCTGTAAACCGCTTAGAGAGGGCTGAAAGCCCTAGGAAGCGGTATATAAGTCTACTGCTATTGCTATCCAACTTTGTTAATCTGTATCTGACTTCCCAGCCCATAATAGCCAAGTTTCATTGCCGGATTTCCTAAACTTCTCCAGCCGGACAGACAGAAGCAGAAACGCCACAGAGTGGTGGCTACAGGTGTCTTTTTTTTGGGGGGGGGGGAACCTGGCTATGCGAAAGACACTCCCCCAATCCAGAGTCCCATTTTAACCCTGGCAGCTCCAGCCCTCAGCTAAGCCCAGTCCTTCGTCCCATTTTGTCCCTAAATGCTGGCAGTCCTCGACTTACGACCGCCAGAGAGCCCAAATTCCCATTGCTAAGTGAGGCCATCGCTCTCGCTCCATTTTACGGCCTTTCCCACTGCTGATGTCAGGTGAATCTCTGCAGTCATTAAGTGAGGACATGGCTGCGAAGCACCTCTAGCCTCCAGCGCCTCAGAAGGTCGCAAAGCGGGATCCGGCATGACGTCAAAAATGCGAATCCGTTGCCAAGTGTTGGAATTTTGATCCCGTGGCTGTGGGGAATCCTGCAAAGGTTGTGGGTGCGAAAAGCTGTCCTAGCTTTGGACGGCCACTAAACGAACAGTTGCAATTGGAGGAGTACCCAGAGACACAAAATCCGAATGGTTTTTTAATTTGGAGCAAAAGAGGGCAGGGAGGTGGAGGAATCGGCTTACGACCGTTTGTTTAGTGACCGATCAAAGTTACAGTGCCCCTGGTGTATGGCTGGTGCAGCCTCCCTGTGATCACGGGATCAAAATTCAGAGGCTTGACGACAGGTTCATACTTACATCCGGCGGTCACGCGATCCCCTTTTGCGACCTTCGGACAAGCAAAGTCCACGGAGGGGGGGGGGGAGCCCCGCAGACAAACTCATCGCGTATCCAATCACACGTGGCCAATAAAGAATCTATTTTATATTATATTCTGTGTTCTGTGTTCCGTTCCATTCTATTCTATTCTAAATTCCATTCTATTCTAAATTCTATTCTAAATTCTGTTCTAAATTCTGTTCTAAATTCTGTTCCAAATTCTATTTCATCCGAGGGCTGGATGGAAGGAAGGTGTCCAGCATTGGCTGGGAAAAAGAAACCGTCAGAACTGTTCCTTGCCCTGCCCTCCGGTGCTTTGGAGAAAGAGCTGCTCCCCCTCTTCTTTGGGGCAGCCCCTCAAGCACTGGAACGTTGCTCTCATGTCCTCCTTTTCTCTAGGCTGGCCACGCCCAAATTTTGCAACTGTTCTTCCCATGTTTTTGCTTTCAGGCCTTTGAATGACCTTAGTTGCTCCTGGCTGCCTTTTTCCCAGGCATTTCGCAGCTTCCGTTCTCTTTTAGGTTTGCCAGTAAAGGAACAAAATGGTGTTTCAGGCTCTCTACTCGCTGGCGGTTGACGGGGGACAGACGGATGGACGGAGAGTTGATTGGAGATTGTGGCTCAGAGAGGGGAAAGTTTCCAAGTTTTTCCTTTTTACTGGAGGTAATTCTGGATCCCGGCCAGAGTCAGAATTACACCAAGTCCTTTGCCAATTCGATATGTTTCTAATAAACAGACTTTAACAGAAAACGGCTGCCTTGGGCTTTCCTTCAAGGGATGCGTTTCTTGGAAGGGTGGCAGAGGGGCTGCCCCAGAGAGGAAGGGGGGGGGGGCTGTCAAGCTGCTTTCCAAAGCCCCCGAAGGCCGGACAAGGAACAACGGATGGAAACTGAGCCAGGAGAGACTCAACGTGGAAAGGGAGGAGGAATTTTCTGACAGTGAGAACAATCCACACCCATGGAACGGAGGTTGTGGGAGCTTCGTCACTGGAGGCTTTCAAGACTGCCAGCTGTCAGAAATGGTACTTAGGGTCTCCTGCTTGGGCAGGGGGTTGGGCTAGATGACCTACAAGGTCCCTTCCAACTCAGTTAATCTGTTAAGTCTGGAGAAACGTTCCCTTCATATAATGCACCAGGCAATGCAACAACCCCACCTCCAGCCCACAGCCCTTCAATCTTGCTCCAGAACGGAGGCGGGAACGGGGAAACCCCCGGATCACCATGTTTTCCTCCTCCATCGAGGCGCTCAACGGTTACCAACCGGTGGCTCTGACACCCGTCGTCACGAAAACCTTTGAAGGTTTTGGCCCACCTGAGACCCTTCACACATCCGCTGCCGTTCCCCTGGCAACCATCACAGGCCAAAAGGACCAGACACAAAGGCAGGTCCCCCCCTCCCCCAATGCCCTGGGATGTCAAACCAGCTATGATAATCATAGGGCTGCATCCCCTATTATCCTCATCTTTCCTATCACCCATTTCCTTGGCTTCCTACGACCACGATTTTGCTCTTGGTATCTCATGATTTATGTTGATTGCTTATTTAGTCACTGAATGTTGCATCTTATGATTTAGGAGGATTGTATTTTATGATTATAGTCATGATTAATCACTTGTTGCTTGGAGGCACCCTGAGAGCTTATGCCCCGCAGACAAACTCATTGCGTGTCCAATCACACGTGGCCAATAAAGAATCTATTTTATGTTATATTCTGTGTTCTGTGTTCCGTTCTATTCTAAATTCCATTCTAAATTCCGTTCTAAATTCCGTTCCAAATTCCTTTCCAAATTCTGTTCCAAATTCTGTTCTAAATTCTGTTCCAAATTCTGTTCTAAATTCTGTTCCAAATTCTGTTCCAAATTCTGTTCTAAATTCTGTTCCAAATTCTGTTCTAAATTCTGTTCTAAATTCCGTTCTAAATTCTGTTCTAAATTCTATTTCACCCAAGGGCTGGATGGAAGGAAGGTGTCCAGCTCTGGCTGGAAAAAAGAAACCGTCAGAACTGAGGGATATTTGCAGCTTCATCCCTGCCGTTTCTGAGCCCCCCCTCCTCACTCCACCCTCCCACAATGCACTTGTGACTTTTGCAAACTTTGTGGTAGTTGGCACAGGCGAACCTGCAAAAGGAAGCAATTGGGGGGGGGGGACCCTACAGGAAACAAGTTGTTTGCAACACTGTGAAGCCAGGCAAGGGGTAATTTGGGCAACAAATATTAGGTTTCCCCCAAAATAAGACCTATCCCCAAAATAAGCAATAGCAATAGCAGTAGACTTATATACCGCTTCATAGGCCTTTCAGGCCTCTCTAAGCGGTTTACAGAGAGTCAGCATATTGCCCCCAACAATCTGGGTCCTCATTTTACCCACCTCAGAAGGATGGAAGGCTGAGTCAACCCTGAGCCGGTGAGATTTGAACCGCTGACCTGCTGATCTAGCAGTAGCCTGCAGTGCTGCATTTAACCACTGCGCCACCTTGGCTCTTAGCCTTAGTGAGGAGGGGAACGGGCACAACCAGGACAGGAGGCAGTGAGCGCTTGTGAGTCGACGGTGTCGGCACAACCCACGCAGCGCAATGTGAGTTGATTCCCTCTCACACAAACCCAGCCACTCATCCATGCATTCCCCACATAGGTCAATTGAAAGACAAAAAATACAACAGTGATGAAGTTAAAAAGTGGGTACAGTCATCAATCAGACATACCATTCACACCGCATTCCTAAAAAATTCCTAAAGTCACCACCATGTCTCCCCGAGAGGCTGCTTCAAGGGGAAAAAAGGGGTGAAGAATGCAGTTTGCCCTGGGCTCTGGGTCCAACCCAATGTGAGCCCAGGCTGGATGCCCTTGTGGGCTAGTTCTTGTAGCAGCCACTTCTGAGGCCTGTAGGAAAGGAATTTCAACTCTCTCTCCTTGGTTGGCGTAGGACGCCCCCTCCAACTTCCCCGGCCCAGGATGGCAGCTTTGAAGGCGGACCTCCCAAAGAAGGGGGAAAATTCCCTTTCCTATCTCAGGGGTCTCAAAACCTGCTGCCTGAGGAATTCTGGGAATGGAAGTCCACCTCCGCAACTCTTTTTTTTTTAATAGAATTTTTTTTTATTTTTGTTACATAGAGAACATAATCACATAACAATAGAAAGAGAGAAAAAAAGAGAAAAAAACACACACACACACAAACACAAAAAGAAAACAAAACCCATCATCCCATACAGCATGTCATTTCATTACAGGTGTTTTAACCTTTATCATTCTTATACATTCATTGTTTCATTTAATAGATTATAATTTCGTATCCTTTCTTACTCCCCTGCCTGTGGCAATCCATCCCTACTACGTTTCCCCCCATACACACACCCCATATCTCTCTGTTATATATTTAATAGACACCACAATAACCTAGGATTGGAAAAAAAATAAAATAAAAGAAAAAAGCACAAAAAGATAAAAAAAACCCACCACCACATGCAGCATGTCGTTTGGTTACAAGCATTTGCGCATCCATATTTTCAATTACGTGTAAAATCACAGGTTTTCCGTCTAATATAACTAGGTGCCTCACTTTCATTGTACATCATATATTCAATTACGGTTAATATTTCTTTCTTTTCAGCGAACCTAATTCTCTTGCATTCTTGATTGTCTATTTAATAACAATACACCTTTAGGTAATCACTTATCTCATTCTGATTATTTTTACAGTGTAAAAGAATTTGCCAACTGTTTGTTTATACATCGCTACTTTCAATTATGCATAATCCCACCAATCATCCATCGAGTATGATGTTCATTGTTGTCCTTGTACATCATGCATTCAAGCAAAAATGTTATTCCTTCGTTTTTAAACAAAGTATTCTAAATACTCACTTCATACATATACCAATCTTTCATTACTTCCTTGTAACGTTCCCGTGGTTCATCCATGAGGCCAATGTGGAGAAAAGACAGGAGACGACCTTTCTCGGGATGGAGCGACCCAGATTGGGGGTCTGAGAGCCCCTTTTATTGAGATAGGACAAAGGCAGGAGGAGCAATAGCATGTGCTTAAAAACAGCCTGTAAAAGTACAATTTCTAATCTACTGCTCAGTCTATATATGGTCAAATCCTGGGCGTCATTGGTAGGGCACATCTCAGGATGTTATGTTATGAACTATCAGGATGTTATGGGGTTTTAGGAGTTTGTTTTCTCCTGTGTGGTTCAGCGTGGCTCCGCATGCCCTGGTATGAACTGGGCCATGGGTGACCCACACCTACACAAGGAACTATATTACAACATCTCCTACTTTTTTATTTTCTTTTTGTCAAAAAGACTTTCCCTCTTCATCTGACAGGGCTAATCACAGCATTCTACACATAAACCAATAGAAAATCATATCATGGCAAAGGGTGGGCAAAGGGGGAGTAGAAAGTTATAAGCTGCATGGCATTGGGAGGGGAAAGGGCATGTGTGGGAGTAGCTGGCTCACATAGTTCATGTTACATGAGGCTGCATAGTGAGTCCTGGCCGTTTAGGCCGGAAAGATGTTTCTGGTGCGATGTTTTTGCATCCCTGTGTATGTGTGCTTCAGACAGCAGAAACTGCCCTGCACACACGCACACACAGAATGGATTCCAATATCTCCACTGTTTTTGTGTTTTTAAAAGGCAGCGTCTCCTTCTTCATCGCATGCGGGCATGCGGAAGGGATCTTTCCCCTTGAAGGGGTTGACTGTTCATGTAACTCCATGTGGTTGACAATGTGAATATTCTTCTATG
Source organism: Thamnophis sirtalis (assembly GCF_051295495.1). NCBI lineage: Eukaryota > Metazoa > Chordata > Lepidosauria > Squamata > Natricidae > Thamnophis > Thamnophis sirtalis. Next base: position 325,146 of record NW_028261384.1, read on the forward strand.
GAGCCAAGCTAGAGAGTATATTCTTACACATAGTTAATAAAGAGGGTGCACATTGAATACAGCCGCACAACAGTATCAGCAAAGCAACAGGGGTTATAACGGTCTTGGAAACATTTCCCAACCAGCTAAAATTTGGTAACCAAGAGGTCATCCAATCCCACCAGGAGTCCAAGGCCTTATGTGTTTGTCCAACCGCTTGAACGGTATCATGTAATTTGTCCACACTGGTTTCAATTTGTCCGGACTGGTTCAAATAATGACAACAGGTAGCATTCAACCAAACACACAGTAGGGGGATCTGCGGCGAAAGACGGGGCAGCCGGTCGAGGGAGTGTAGGGTGGAGGGTGCTCTGCTCTGTTTTCCAGGTCAGAGACAGAGACAGGCTCAAGCTGTGGTTCCTGCTGGTTGGTCATGGTCAGGCTGTTTGTGTAGGTGGTTGTATAGGTGGTTTTAGCAAATATGGTCTTACGGGCCGTCCTGGAATCCAAAGAACTTTGTCTTTTTGTTGGATTGCAGCATAGCCCCTTCCCCAGGTAATTAGGTCAGCAGGTCCTCGCCACGTCAAGTCAGGCAAGCAGCGATAGTAGACAGGTGGACGGGAGGTGTCTGCAGTAGGTGGAGCTGCAAAATGACGAGTCGCTGCCGAGGATGGTGGGCTGCCGGTAAGGTTTTAAAAATCCAGGGCATAAAGGCAAGACTTAAGCGTGTGTTGCACTGCTGGGAGGCCAGGGGGCATTTTTCCCCTATTGCCAATATATCTGTCCAGGGCATGTTTTAATGTCTGGTTGGCGCGCTCAGCCAACGCCTGACCCTGGCTGTTATAAGGAATGCCAAATTTATGCACAATGCCCCATTGGTTACAAAAGGCAGCAAAGGCTGCACCTGTGTAAGCGGGGCCATTGTCTGTTTTTATCTCTTTTGGGCGTCCCAGCGATGCAAAGGTTTGAATGCAATGGTCGATAACATGTTTTGTGGCTTCCCCCTTTGGGGGGATGCCATAATGTAGCCTGAATGGAAACATGTAAATATTTCCAAGGGGCAAATGGAGGATATTGGGTAACATCCATTTGCCAAATTTGGCAACACTCTGTCCCTCAGGGATTTACCCACATAGGGAGAGGGTTTGCCTGCTGGCTACAGGTAGGGCACTGCTGAACAACGGCAGAGGCCTCATTTGCAGTAATACCAAATTGTTTTATGAGCGCTTTTTTATTCTGGTGGAAGTAAGAGTGGCTATCCCAAGGTGTGATAGCAGAACAAACATTGACATGGGGTGAGGGGGGCTGATGCCGCAGCGTCAGCAACATCATTGCCCTCCTGGAGAGGCCCAGGGAAAGGCTGATATGGGAGACATGGAAAAAATAACAGCGAGAGGAGACAAGACCTTGTAAAGTGAGAAACAGAGACAAAAGTTGTGAATCAATAGAAGAAGAGAGATAAGACTCATACAAAGAGGTTATAATCTGAGTCACATAAAGACTATCAAGAATGAAGTTAAAGGGTTGTTTGTCAAATAACTGAAAGGCCAAGATGGAAGCGGCCAATTCATCTCTTTGAGCAGATTTTTGTGGCTCTGTGAGCTGGGTGTGCCGTGTACCATCCTCCTGCCAGGCACATGCTCCCCGATGTTTGCTCCCATCGGCAAAGACAGTTATAGTGTCTTTGATAGGAAAAAGCTGTTGAAGGAGGCTTCCACGGGAGCGGAAGGGCTTTTGTAATTAGGGCTGCAAAAAGGGAGGGTTTCTGAGAAATAGTGGACAAGCGTCATGAGATCACATTCTTGGGGAATCAAATTTGGATTGGGAAGGCCGCACTGCAGCGCTCCCACGGGTTGGAGAATTTTATTAACAGCCCGCAAATCATGCAAAAAACGCCATTTACCAGATTCCTTTTTTATAAAAAACACAGGGGTGTTATAAGGGCTGTGGGATATCTCTTTCCTCTTCCTCTCTTCTTTCTCTTTCCCTCTCTTCACATTCTCTTTCCCTCTTTTAACTTTCTCTTTCCCTCTCGTCACTTTCTCTTTCCCTCTTTTCATTCTTCTGTCACTTTCTCCTTCTCCCTTCTCTCACTCTTTCTCTCTCTCCTCTTTGTCTCTTTCTGTCTCTTTTACTCTTTTTCTTTCTTCCTCTCTCCCACTCTTTCATCACTTTCTCTTTACTCTCTACTGCCCAACCTGTCCCCATAATTTACCTACTTTCCTAAATAGGCGCAGTTCCCTTACTGGATCCCTCGCTCACTCAAACACACACACTCATGCACACACAAAACCATTTTTCTCCATTCCAATTCGGATCCTATAAATCAATTGCTCTGTGAAACATCTGTGAAAAGAATTCAGGTGCTCAGGGATGAAAATGTCATCAAAGCAGTGGCTTTTTCCGATGGGGCCAATTTAGAGTCAGATTGATATGGCGGCGGAAGGGAGAGGGGACGTCTTCTCTTCCGGAGGGGCCGGGGGAGTTGGAGGGGTCTCGGAGAAGGCCATCGCCTGGCCAGCAGGAGGGGCGATCTCCTCGTAGTGCGGGGGAGGTGATTCCGAGGACTTAAAAGCAGCCCCCTGCATATCTTCCTCATGAATTTGAAGGCATCTTACAAGAAGTCTCCAAGTAGTGAGAACTTCTGGCGGGGCTCGAGGTTCCTTATGGAAGTAAATACCCAGTTGGAGCCATAAGGAGACTTTAAGAGAGCCCTTCTCAGGGTAAATGGGACAATTCTTAGATGTAAGCCAATAGAGAGAGGAAATGTTTTTTCGGGGGAAGGGGAAGCAGGCGATCTGCCGCTTGAGAAATTGCAATGGAGAATTTGGGGATATCCCGAAGCTCCTGCAGGTGTGCAGTCTGAGCCTTCGAGAAGCCCGAGCCCATACTCACGATTTGGGAGGGTGCTCCGTTCGCTGACAGCCGGCCCTGGTTGCGAGACTTTGCCCAGTCGGGGGTGAGTGGAAGGCTGGCGACACAGGTTATTATTATCCTTATCCTTCATTTTAAAACAAAATATTCTAAATTATTCAATTCATATGAGAACAGAAGACTCTTTATTGGTCAAGTGTGATTGGACCGGACACAAGGAATTTGTCTCTGGTGCAGAAGCTCTCAGTAGATACAAGCAGTAAGTGATAAAGCACCATAATCATATAATACAACCATCATAAGACTCATCACACTCAGCTACTAAACGAGCAATCGACAGCAATCCTGATAGGATACTAAATAAAGCAATATAAATGGAAAATACAAGCTATAAAGATATAATCATAAGAAGATAAGCAGACACTTCGTAGAAAAGAGGAGAAAGACTTACTTTTGGCACGCAATGGAGCCATTTTTCGCCCTCCCTAGGCTTCAGACCCTATCTAGGAGCCTGGAGAGGGTGAAAAAGGCCTTCCCCACCCCCTCCAGAGGCCCTCCGAAGGCCAGAAATGGGCTGTTTTCGGACTTCTGGTTTGCGGGCCGTTTTTGTCCCTCCGGAGGCTTCAGGAGGGCGAAAATCAGCCCAATGTGCAAACCAGAAGTTCCTTCCTCAACTTCCAGTTTGCGTGTTGGGCCATTTTTCTCTTTCTAGAGGTTTCAGGGAAGCCTCCGGAGGGCGAAAACGGCTGAAAATCAGGGGAGAAATTAGCTGGCCAGCATGCGCATGTGCGCTGGAGCTGACAGGGCAACAGCTCACGTGCCCTCAGAAATGGCTCCATATGCCACCTGTGGCACACATGCCTTAGGTTCGCCATCCCGGACCTATGTCATCAACGTGAGGGGAGAAATTAAAATAGATTCCGTCCAGGATGGGAGGGGTCTGTAGCTATTTTCACAGCCCTCCTCCTGACCCATGGAATCTACAATGGACGGTAGGCTGGGTGGGACAGTTGTTTCTGCAGTCCTAACTATCCGTTGACATCTGTAGCCGTCCTGTTCAGTTGTGGGCCCGAACCAGACGGTTACAGAGGTAGAAAGGAGGAGCCCCCTTCACAGATAGAGGGCCATGAGAATAATGGCGATCACAATGGCCACGAACAAGAAACACGCTGCAGCCACTTTCACAATTTTGATGGAGCCCCAGGATCTCTGGAAGACCCTTTCTCTGCCCGTTTTGTTCTCGGCCAGGAACACTTTGACATCCTCATCCCGAACGTTGGGTATTTCGTACAGCCGGTTGGTGTAGTATCTTCCCCCATTCACTGAAACGGTTGTCTGCACCATCTCCATCAGAACCGAGACCTGCCTCTTCCGCTCATCTCCCTCGGCCCTGTTGTTGAACCCACAGAAGCGGTTCCCACATTGCCGAATCACTCCCTGCAGATTCCTGTTGTTGGACTCTTGGATGTACTCCTGCAGGGGGGTCCCGCCCAAATCCTCCACGCAGGTAAATAGGACGTGTGTGTGCCTGGCGGACTCGGCCCCAAAGATATCCCAGACACACTTAGCAGCGGTTGCGTCTTCGGTGGTGAAGCGTCCCACCTGGCTCACCAAAATCAGGGCATGGGGGCCAGGCCGGGAGAGCTCCACGCAAGCCACAATCTCCCGTCGTACAATCTCATCATAGTTTTCGGAATCAAAAAGGCCTGGCGTGTCGACTACGGAGATCGGCCTACCCTGCCAATCCCCCTGCCCTTTTCTGCAACGCAGGGTGGTGGTCTTTGCCGCCACGACGGACTCAAACTCCTTCCGATCGAGGATGGTGTTCCCAGTGGCGCTTTTCCCGCCTCCGGACTTTCCGACGAGGATCAGCCGGAGTTCGCCGTCTTCACCTGTGTGTTCTGAAGATGACATTACAAAAAGGAATGGAGAGATTTATCACGTGTCCAGGAAGAAAAAGAGGACCATAATCCAATATGGGGCATCATTGAGCAGGCTGGGAATGGGTGACGATTTTGCAAAAGAATCACCCCTGTCCTGAAGTGATTTAATGATAGTTTTTTGGGACACTCCCAGAATTGCTAAATTGCGCTGCTCAGTCGCACAGATTCTCACAACACGGAAATCCCGACTTTAGGAAAACTCCGCGGATTAAACGACGAAGCCCAAAATTGCAAAACTACCCTCTGGTTTCAGAGGGCAGCCGGGATCCCAAGGGTGAGCCCCACCTCAGCGCTCCACTACTATATGTCCGAACACAGTCACTGCATCCAGTCGTCACCAGCAAAGCTGGGTCCAAGTAAGCTGAATGGGCTCAAGCCCACTGACGAAGGGTTGCGGGAGGATCTCTGACTCACTGGGCTGGGGGGGGGAGGGCAGGATACAGAGACAGGCTTGACCAACCAGGCTGGACCCTCCCTGTCTCCCCCCAGGAAGTTTGCAAGCCGTCTTCCAACTTGGTTTGTTTCAGACAGAGTGAGATCAAAGGAGGACAATCCGTGTAGAGTAGGGAAATCGTGAAGGATCCTTTCTGGTCGATCCAGAGAGTTTGCTGAAATGGGTCCATCCAAGGCCCAACACCCCCCCCCCCAATTTTTCCTGCCTGCCTGATCCTCACAGCCCACCAATGAGATGGCTGCCTTCTGTGGCTGTCCTGCATATTCCCCCCCCCCCGAAACAGACACAGTCCAAGGGGAGTCTCTAAGACCCTAAAGATGAGCAGATTAGGTGGAGGCCGGAGGGGACTGTTGGTGGGCAGCGGAGATCCTCAGGGAGGAAGGGAGACGGTAACTCAGGAGTGGGGAGGGGTCTCCACAGAGGGCCCAAGGCAGCCCTTCAATGGGTCTGCCAGCAAAAACTCTGCCCACTATGGGAAGAGACCCATCCGGTGCAGCGCTTCAGAACCGGAATTCACTGGCTTTCCAAGTGTGTTGACCCCCGCCCCAAAGACCCCCACTCAAATTCCAGGCATGGCCTCCTCACTTACCCAGTGTGGGCTCCTCATCCATGGCTTCCTGGAAGAGCGGAAAGGAAACACAGATCAGATGTGGCTCTCGACACCCAGAGGGCTTGGCATGTCAGCGGCCCCCTCCCCAGAAACCGCAGCCTGGTCCCCCACCCCATTCAAGGCCCCGCCCCGAAGCTGCTCTGGAGTCCCTGAAGGGAGCCAGGAAAGGAGCAAAGGAGGGGCAGGGAGGGAGGGGGAAGAGGGAAGGCAGGAGGGGGCCACCAAGTGGAAAAGGGGGAGTGGGGAAGTGGGGCTGGGGGACCCCCATTCTTTGGGGCAGGGCCACCGCATAATTTGGCAGCAGATCCTCTCTTGCTGCCTATTGTAAGAAGAGGGCTGGTTGGGTGCAGGGTGGGGGGCCGTCCCAAACTGGCCCTGGAGGCTATTCGCCCCCCCCCAAATTCCGAGTGTCCCCTTTCCCAAAACAGTCACACCCAAACACCCACACCAACCCTTTCAGAAAATGTTCTCACTTCTAGCCAGGGTGTCTCCGAAGTTGACTGGTAGGTCATTCTTGGCTTCAGGGGGGTTCCAGGGGGTGCCTTAGTCTGGGGGGGGGGATGAGAGTTAATCAGAAGAGTACTGGAAGGGACCTCGGAGGTCATCTAGCCCAACTCCCTGTTCAAGCAGGAGACCTTTGCAGAATGACACACTCACAGAGCCGGAAGGGGCCTCAGAGGTCATCTAGTTCAAGCCCCTCCTGGAGCAGGAGACCCCCCCCCAACCATTCCAGACAAATGGCCGCCCACCCTCTCCTTGAAAATCTCCAGTGTTGGGCATCCCCACAACTTCCTTTGGCAAGCTTAATTGCTGATGGTTAATTAGCCACGTTCGGAGTCTTAGAAAACGTCTCCTTCATTCCGGGTTGAAGAGGGCAGATCTCCCCCCCCCTTTCTGAGTGGAAGGAGGGGCTGGGGGGCGCGGCTCCTGGGGGGGGAGAAAGGGGAGCGCTGCCCCCCCTCCTCTTTAGGTCACGAGCCGCCCCACGGCTGACCCAGACGGTGACGCCTCTCCCAGCGGGTCTTCTATGGGGAGCAGGAAGAAGCCGCGCCCCCCTCCCACCACATTCAAGAGACCCCCGACGTTTTTAAGCGAGGGTCCCGAAGACAGTGCGTAGCCCCGCGTCCCCGCAAAGGGAGGGGCACTGCCCCACTCTTCTTCCCTGCCCCAACCAAAGGCAAAAGAGTTGCTCGGGGGCGCCGGACGATCCTGGAGCAGGAAGGGAAGCGGGGGAGGGGGTGGCGCAACTCCTGCCCGCTTTCGCTTTTGGGGGGAGGGGGCGCCTTTCTTTCCCACGGCCCGGGTAGGGGTGGGGCGGGAAAGCAATCGGGGTGGGGGGAGCAGAGAGCTCAGCCCGGGCGGAGGGCGCTAGGTGGGTGGGTGGGCTTTCCGCGGATCTGGAGGGGGAGGGGTCTCTCCCTGCGGGACCCTCACCCCCGTGAGACCCTCCTCCCTTCTTGCCTTCGTCGTGGAGGGGCCTCCGTCTCGCTCTGCGACCTCGGTTTCCTTCCCCGCGGTGCTACGTGGCTTCTGCAGCGAAAGTCCCTGAAAACGAAAGCGAAAGTGGAGACGGGCAACGCCCGGCATCGCCCCCTCCTCTCCTCTTTCTCCGCCTCGCCTCCTTGCGGGCTGGAGCGAGGCAGCAGGGGCTTGTCCCCCTCCCCTTCTCCCCAAGGCTCCTCAAACCCCTTTGGACTCCCGGTGGGTGAGTGGGAAGTCTGGCCACCGCCGAGCAGAGGCGGATGAGCCCCCTCCCCACTCCACACACCCGGCAAAGCCCCCTCCCAAGGCAAAACCGCTTTCGAGACCCCCTCCTCTTCGGCTGTTTCTTTCTCTCGACCACCACTCAAGCCCTTCGCAGTGGGGAGGGGGCTTTCAATCCGCCCCGCCCCTTGTAAAGTGTCCTCAGTCCTACCCACCTTCCCCTTGGGGGGGGTCTTCTTTGCACCTGTGAGGCCTAAAGGGGGAGCGGAAGAGACCCCAACTCTTGAAAACGCTCCTGACCCCTTGTAGCCAACCGCCCCCTCCTTAAAATCTACCCCCCCGAAGAAACCGAGTTAATTTCCTGCCGACCGCCCAGCCAGCTCCCACCGCCTGCTCAATCTCTCCCACCCCCATGGGCGCCCGCGTTCCATATTTGGGAAGCGCCCCCCCCCAAATAAGGAAGTGGTGGCACCCAAAGCGCCGGGGGGGAGGGTTGGGGGGAGCCTACATCCACCTTTGGGAGCGGTTGAAAAGTTGGCAAAGTGGACGCAATCAACCACGGGTCGTTGGCCGTTTGGCAGCAGGCCGAGGAAGGAGGCGGCGGAGCCCTCGGGATCCCAACACGCGTTGGCTGAACGGGCCAAGAGATACTCGTGTCTCGCGTCTCTCTGTCTTTGTATTTATTCTCTCTCTCTCTCTCTCTCTCTCTCTCTCTCTCTCTCCATCCATTTATCCGACATTCCCCTTTTCCCCACAACAGCCCTGTGAGGTAGGCTGGGCTGAGAGAGAAGGACGGGTCCTAAGTGTCCCCTGAGCCAGCTGATCCTCCCTAGTTGGCTCCTGAAAGCCCAGAGAGCACCAAGAACCCCCCAGTCCTCCCTCCCCTCCCCCTCCCCCTCTTCCACCCTTCTGATGACCTTCCCAAGTTGGGTCACGAAAGGCCTCCCAGGAGCCCCTCCAGGCGCCCGTCCCTAAAGCAGGAGCCGAGCGGCATCTCAGAGTGCCAGCCTGGCCGAGGGGCCGTCTTGGGGACTGCCCAGGATGACTCCCCAGGGGCCCCCTCCCCTCCCTCCACCTATCCCCCGGCCCATTGTGGTGCTGGGGAGGGGGGCACAGGAGGGAGGGCCTTGTCCTTGCCACCCACCCCCCTCAGAAAGCCCCCAACACACACACAGACCAGGGAAAAGAAAGGCCACATCCAGATCAAGAGTAAGAACAATCAGCTGTTTTATTGGACACGTTTAAGGCACAAAGATTGTGGCTTCCCAGGGTTCTTCCTGGACACACGCAGCAGCCCCTGAACTGGGGAGGGGGCTCTACGTCTTCCGATCCCCCCCAGGAACCATCTTGCAAACCCTCCCCTCAGCTCATCCTCAAAGGCCGAGGGGGGGGGGGAGGTTTGCAGGAAGGCAGGGCTCTCCAGCAGTTTCTCCGGAGGAAAGCCTGCTCAGGCAGAGGGCTGGACTACATGACCTCCGAGGTCCCTTCCAAACAAGAACAGCCGGATGGACCCCACGTCTCCACCTGGCACTTCTCCATCTCCGGAGAGGCGAAATCTCCAAGCCAGCTGAGGCATCTCCCGGGTATCGCGGGGACAGATGTGCCACCTAGTGGCCGGGCTCTTCCTCATCCGTCGGAGACAAGACCCTCAGGCGGCCACTGCGGACACGGGCGAGGGTGGGGCAGGCGGCCAGAAGCTCGGCCACACCGGCAGCTGTCACCCCCGAGCCGTCGAGGTTGAGCTGGACAAGGGGCAGCTGAGCCAGGAGGCGGAGCCCTGGAAAGATTTGGGGAGGGCACGTTGAGGGAGGCAGGAGGAAGGAAGGAAGGAGGGAGAGGAAGAAGAGAATGGAGGGAGGGAAGAAAGGAAAAAGGAAGAAAGAAAAAGAAGAGAAAGGAGGAAGAAAGGCAGGAAGGAAAGAAAAAGGAAATGAAGGAATGAACAAGAGGAAGGAAGGAGGGAGGAAAGGAAAGAAATAAAAGGAAGGAAGGAGAGAAAGGGGGGAAGGAGGAAAGGAAGGGAAAGAAAAAGGAAATAAAGGAATAAAGAGGAAGGAATGAGGGAGGGAGGAAAGGAAAGAAATAAAAGGGAGGAAGGAAGCAGAGAAAGGAGGGAGAAGGAGGAAAGGAAGGAAAAAAGAAGAGGGAGGTAGGAAAAGAAGGAAAGAAAAAGAAAGAAAGAAAAGGAAGGAAGCAGAAAAAGGAGGGAGGTAGGGAAGGAAAGAAAAAAGAAATGAAGGAATGAACAAGAGGTAGGAAGGAAGGAGAACAAAGAAAGAAAAGGAAGAGAAGAGGGAGGGAGGAAAAGAAGGAGGGAAGGAAAGAAAAAGAAAAAAAGAGAAAGGAGGGAGGGAGGAAAGGAAGGAAAGAAAAGGAAGGAAGCAATAAAAGGAGGGAGGAAAGGAAGAAAGGGAAGAAAAAGGAAATGAAGGAATGAACAAGAGGAAGGAAGGAAGGAGAGAGGAAAGAAAGAAAAGGAAGGAAGGAAGCAGAGAAAGAAGAGAGGGAAGGAGGAAAGGAAAGAAAGAAGGAAGGAAAAACAAAGGGAAGAAAGAAAGAGGGCTGGCTCGAGGGAGGGTTCCCCTTATATGGGGGGCTGGGGGTCCCACACATTCCCTACCTTGGTCGGTCAGGCGGGTATCACTCAGGTTGAGCTTGAGCAGCCGACGGCACTCCGCGAGGCCCAGCCTGGCTACGGGGTCTCCAACGGCTGTGCCAGCGAGACTCAGCACCTAGGAAAGGGGGGTCCAATCGCAGCACTGGGGATCCCCCTTTGCTGGGGGGCAAAAAGCCCCCCCCCCGACGCCCCCAAACCAACGATCCAGCCAAATTCCACAGGCAGTCCTTGACTTACGACGCCAAGGGAGCCCCACATTTCTCGTCCTCGTGAGACGTTTGTTAAGAGAGTTTGGGCCCATTTTGCAACTTTTCTCGCCGCAGTTCTTAAGCGAGGCACGGCCGTTCTTTGTCCCACGGTTGTTAAGCAAATCGGGCTTCCCCATCGACTCGTGGGAGGGGCATTGCGTGACACACCCACCCACCCGGGACGCTTGGGCCCCTGGTGAAGGCGTGGGAATTTGGGTGGGGGGAACGGTCGGAGGTCCCTCGTTGGAGGAACGGGCGTCAGGTGAGGACTGCCTGGCAGCCATACCTGCAGGTGGGGGAGGCCCGTGAGGCAGTGGGCCATGCCAGCGCTGGAGACGGGCAGGCGGTCCAGGCGCAGCTCCTCCAGAAGCCGCAGGGGCCGGACGTGGGGCAGGCCCTCATCCGTCACCCGCGTGTTGGCCAGGGACAGGCGCCGCAGCCTGCAAGAGAGCCACGACGGGGCCCTGAGTGCGAGTCCAGACAGGGATGGGCATCCTCTGGTCGGGGTGGGGGTGTCTCATAGAAGGGGGGCCATGTTCTTTCTTCCTCTCTTTCTTTCCTCTCTCTCTTTTCCTCCCTCCCTTTCTTTTCTTTTTGTCTTTCATTCTTTTTTCCTTCCCTTCTCCCACCCTCCCTCCTTTCTTTCCTTTTTTCTTCCCATCCTCCGCACTTCTTTTTTCTGCCTTCCTTCCTTCCTTTCTCTCTCTCTTTTGTCCCTTTCTCTCTTTCTTTTTCCTTCCTTCCTCTTTTCCTTTTCTTTTTTGTGTCTATTTTTTTTCCTTTCTTCCTCTCACCCTTTCTTTCCTTTCTTTTTTCCTTTCTTTCCTCCCCCTTTTCTTTCTCCCTCTTCTCTTTCTTTTCCTTTATTCCTCCCTCCCTTTCTTTCTTTCCTTTTTTCTTTCTTTCTCTTTCTCTTTCTATCTCTTTCATTTTTCTTCTTCTTCCTCCCCCCTCCCTTTCCTTTCTCCCCCTTCCCTTGCTTCCTTCTCCTCTCCCCTTCCCTCTCTCTCCTCCCTTCCCCCCTCCCTTCTGCTCAGGTAAGGCAAAGGCTGCCTTTCTGGCCCTCTATGTTCCGATTTGGGGGGGCAGAGACCTCCCCCCCGGGGGGGTCTTTAAGGAGCTCCTGTGGGGGGAGGGGCTGGGGGTGAAGCTGGGGCAGGTAAGAGGGGGAGGGTGGGGGGGGGGAGCTCACCTCCCCAGCCCAGGCAACGCCCGCAGCCCCTCGTCCGTGATGTGGATGTAGTCCGTCAGGTCCAGCTCCAGGAGGCCGGACAGTCGGCAGACGGCAGCCAGGCCAACGTCGGTCACTGTGTGGCGGCTCGGCAGCCCCAGACGGCTCAGGGGCAGAGCTGGGAAAGGGGGCACCGGAGGCCTCAGAGGGAGGCCCCAGCAGCTGCCAGCGGTAGCCCCCCCCAGCCCCCTCCAAACAAAACCTGCAGCCCCCCCCCACTGTTTCCTTTGCCCTTTGGCCGGCATGGGCTGACCCTGCCCTCCCTCCTTCCTCCAATCTACTTCCTTCCTCCCTTCTTCCTTTCCTTCCCCCTCCGTCCTTCCTCCCTTCTTCCAAGCTCCTTCCTTTATTCCTCCCTCTCTTTGTTTCTTCCCTCCCTCCTTCCCTCCCTCCCCTCCTCCAATCTATCTCCTTCCTCCCCCTGACTCTCCTTCCTTTCTTCCCTTTCCATTCTTCTCTCCTTCCTCAACCTTCCTCCCTCCTTCCCTTCTTCCTCCCCTCCTCCTTCCCCTTCTTCCAATCTACTTCCTTCCTCCTGTCTTCCTTCCTTCTTTCTTTCCCTCCCTTCTTCCAAGCTCCTTCCTTTATTCCTCCCTCTCTCCTTTGTTTCTTCCCTCCCTCCCTCCCTCCCCTCCTCCAATCTATCTCCTTCCTCCCCCTGACTCTCCTTCCTTTCTTCCCTTTCCATTCTTCTCTCCTTCCTCAACCTTCCTCCCTCCTTCCCTTCTTCCTCCCCTCCTCCTTCCCCTTCCTCCAATCTACTTCCTTCCTCCTGTCTTCCTTCCTTCTTTCTTTCCCTCCCTTCTTCCAAGCTCCTTCCTTTATTCCTCCCTCTCTCCTTTGTTTCTTCCCTCCCTCCCTCCCTCCCCTCCTCCAATCTATCTCCTTCCTCTCCCCCTGACTCTCCTTCCTTTCTTCCCTCTCCATTCTTCTCTCCTTCCTCAACCTTCCTCCCTCCTTCCCTTCTTCCTCCCCTCCTCCTTCCCCCTTCCTCCAATCTACTTCCTTCCTCCTGTCTTCCTTCCTTCTTTCTTTGCCTCCCTCCCCTTCTTCCTCCCTCAATTCTTGAAGACTTGTTCCTTTATTCCTCCATCTGTTTTTCTTCCCTCCCTCCTCCTTTTCCTTCTTCCTCCTTCCCCTCCTTTCCCGCATCTCCCCGTTGAAGGGACCCAGGAGGGGCTTTTGTGATTCCTCCTGCCCTCCCCCCTAGCCAGGCTCCCCTCCCCCCACCTGTCCCCCTCCAACAGCTGCCTGGAGAGAGGCTGCAGGGGCCCTGCCAGCCCAGGACAGGGAGGCCCCATCCGGCCCGTACCTGAGACCAGCTCCAGAGCCCGATCCCCAGCGACCGACTGGACGCCAGAGAGGGTCAGGCAGCCGAGGGCCGGGTGGGAGGCGAGGGTCCCGAGGGAGGCCTCACTCACGGGGGTGTCATCCAGGAACAGCCTCCGCAGGGCCTCCGAGTGACGCAGGGCAGACACGTCGCTGATCTGAGGACAGACACCGCCCGACGCTATAAGAAATGCCTCTCCCCATTCTGACCCTCCCGAATCCCCCCCTCCCTCCGGGCTCCCCCCACTTACGCCGGTCTGCTTGAGGCCGAGTTCACACAGTTTGGGGGCGCAGTGGGGCAGGAGGCAGAGGGTGCGCTCGGTCACCCCCGTCCGGTTGAGGCTCAGGTGGGAGAGGGCGGAGGGAGGCCCCAGGAGGAGCCCTCTCAGGCCGGCATCCGTCACGCCCGTCTGGTCCAGCGCCAGGTGGGACAACTCTGGCAGCCCTTCGGGAGAGGGAGGGGGGAGAGGAGGGTGGGAGGTGAACCCCCCTCCTCCTTCACCAGCCACTTTCCCCCCCCCCACTTGCCAGGTCAGGGCTTAGACCCATTGGATGGGGGGCAATGGGGGCATTCAGGGCTAAGGACGTCCTTCCTCTTCTTTCTTTTGGCTCTTCCTCTTCTTTCCCTACTTCCCTTTCTTTCTTTCCCTTTCTTTCTCTTTCTTTTTCCCCTCTTTCTTTCTTTCTCTTTCTTTCTTATTTTCTTTTTCCCCCTCCTTCTTTCTTTCCCTTTCTTATTTGTTTTTCTTTCCTTCCCTCCTTTTCTTTCTTCCCTCTTTCTTTCATTCTCTTTTTCTTTCTTACATTCTTATTTTCTTTTCTTTCTTTCTTTCCTTCCTTCCTTCTTTCTTTTCTTTCTTCCCTCTTTCTTTCATTCTCACTTTCTTATTTTCTTTCTTTCTCTCTTTCTTTTTCTCTCTTTCTTTTCTTCTTCCTTCTTTTTTACTTCCTTCTCTTCTTTCCCTCTAAGATCCCTTCCTACCTTTGTCCTCCTGGGCTTCTCTGGGTCTCCTGCTGACCTCCAAAGTCTCTTCCAACTCTATTCCAATTGATCAACTCAGTCTCTCTCCCCTCCCTCTCTCTCCCCTCCCTCCCTCCCCTCCCTCTCCCTCCCTCCCTCCAGACAAACCTTTCAGGAACGGCAGGCAGCTGTCACTCAGCTTCACGCAGGCCGAGAGGTTTAGCTGCTGCAGGTGCAAAAGACGCTGCACTGCGGACAGACCTTGGTCTGGGGGGAGATAAGAGGGGGGGCTGCTCAGCTCAGCCCCCCCATCCCAACTTCTGCTTCTTGGGTGGGGGGAACGAGGGCCCGGGTCAACCCAGCCACCCCTTCCACCCTCCCTCAATTTTCCTCCCAGGGCAGGCCGGAGACACAGCCCGCGCAGGCCACGTCCCGGTCAGTTGCCAAGAGGTTCCCCTCTCACCTGTGATAAGTGAGCAGCCGAAGAGGCTCAGCCGCTGCAAGCCGGGAAACGCTGGCAGCTCCCCGAGCAGCCGGTTGGTGGCGTAGGGGTAGCAGTCCAGGCGGAGGGTCCGCAGGGGGCAGCCGGAGAAGAGCCGCAGGCTGCCAGGGTGCAGGCGAGCCTCTCCCACCAGGTGCTCCAGCAACACCTGGGCCAGACCGGGAGGCAGCGAGGCCAGGCTGCCGCGGTACTGCTTGCTGGGGGCTGGAGGGGCAGAGAGGCCAGTGGGCAACTCGGAGCCCTTGGGGAGAGGGGGGTTAGAGAGAGAGAAGGGGGGGGGCTTCTACCTGAGATGAGGCTGGCCGTCCCCTGAAGACACAGCCTGAACAGCGAAGGCACAGGAAGGGAAACTGAGGCTGCAGGGGACCCTGATCCAACCTGGCCGTTCTCCCCCTGGACGGGCATTCGGCGTTGGCGCTGCTCGGCCGCCTGGGCTACGGCGAGGGGCAGGGGTGCCGGGCTGCTCCCCTCGGCTTCCCTCCTGGGGGCAAAGAGATCCTTCAAACGGGCCCCTGCTCAACTCCCCACCCCCACCCCAGGCTTCTTCTGTGCCATGGTAAGAGCTGGCACATACCCCCCCCCGGCTGGAAATGCCCTACCGCAGCCGGTGGCCCTCCTGCGGCCACCAATGGCTAGACTCCGCAGGGTCGTCGCGGGCAGCAGGCAAGACGCCTGTGAACAGGAAGGAGAGGAGTGGGTAAGAGACCCTCTCAGTGCTGTCATTCTAGGATTCTCTGAGGGTCTCCTGCTCAAGCAGAGGGCTGGGCTAGATGACCTCTGAGTGCCTTCCCATTCCGAAATTCTGCAGAGATCTCCTGCTTGAGGAGGGGGTCAGACTAGATGACCTCCACGGCTTTCTCTCTCTCACTCTGGATCAGGAGTTGGCAGCACCCAAAGGAAAGGAAACCCAGGGAGGACAAAGCACGAAACCCTTCTGGTGCCGGACTATTTCCCGAGTGGCCACAAAACCAGCGTATGTAGTTGAATTAAAAGTTCTTTTCTTCTGGAACTTTTCTGGCCCTTCTTATCCAGGGTTGGCCTACCAGTGGGGGCGGGGGGGGGGGGCAAAAGCTCAGGAAATCAAATGCTGGCGGGTGTCGCACATTGGCGGTTGTGACGCCTGTTTTGAGTGACAGGGAGCCCCAGCAGAGGGACGAGAGAGCCACATGCAGCCCAAGAGCCACCGGTTGCTGCCCCCTCATCTGGATGGTTGACTCAGCACAGGAAGCTCCGGGCCAACCAGCCCCGCCCCCTCCCTCCACACTCACCTGGCTCTTCCCCCAGCGCCTGCTGCCCCCTGCTGGCTGCCGGCGGGTCCTGCTCCATGGGCTCCGCAGAGTCCAGCTTCTGCCCCCTGCCTGTCGGAGACCCCCAGAGTGGAGAAGGTTAGGGGAGGGAGGAACCAGCCCCCTCCCTCCCTGAAGCTGGGTGTGTCCCACCCTACCAGGACAGGGGGAGGGGCAGGGGAAGGCAGAGACCCTCACCCAGCTCTTCTGCAAGGCCAGCCTGGGGAAAACCCTGCAGCCCCCAACCCAATCCTTCCTGCCCCAGGCCAAAGACACCCCACACCACCACCTGCAGCTCCCCTATAGCAGGACGGACCCTCCCTTGCTCAGGCGACGGGCAAAGCCCCCTCCCCATGGAGGGAGGAATAATTGATCAGCCGCATGAACGAGGCTCAAGCCCGCAGCCCACCCACCCAAGCCGCCAGTTCGCTCACCCCACCGATGGGGGTCCCGGGAGGAAACCTCCCCCCCTCGGCTCGAGAGACCCTCCTGCGCGGTGCCAGGGGGGTCTTCCGCCCACTGCAGGCAGGGGCTCCCCTCTGTTGGGAGGGGCTCCGGAGGGGCGAGGGGGGGCGAGGCGCCCCCGGACGCCGGGTCGACGACGCAGAGGGTGGCCCCGGGGACCAGGCCCAGCGACAGCAGCGACAGCGGCAGGTCGGCAGGTCCGAAGCGCCGTTTGGGGGCGGCCTGCAGGAAGGAGGCGGCGGGCGGGAGCTCCGGGTGTTGCGACCGGAGGAACCGCTGGACGCTCTGCAGGGAGGCCTCGGCCGGGAAGGTCCGGCGGAGAGAGTCCCCGCTGGGCAGGCGGATCTGGGGGCGGGGGAGGGGGGGAGAACGAGAAAAAGAGAAAGAAAGAGAGAAAAAGAGAAAGAGAGAAAGAAACAGGGAAGAGAGAAAGAGAGAGGGGTCATTGTCCGGAGCTTGGTTGCCCCCGGTTCGCCTTCGGCGCTGACCCGCTACCCTTTCCGCCTCATTTGGGGTGAGGGATTCCTCGCGTCTCCTCACCACCAGCAGGCACTGCGCACTGCCGGGCGGCTGGATCGCCTCTGCCTGCGCGCATCCCGGGACCCGCCGGGTGGTTGCTGTCGCCCCGGCTCGGTGCTGTCGTCGGTCGTCCGCGATCCTCTGCAAGGCCAACTCGCGCTCCTGGGGAAGGCAGAGCCAGGGAGAAAGTTGCCGCGCGGGTCCGGCCTTTGGATCGCTCGCAAATTCTACCCCCACCCCCACCCTCCAAGCGGAGCTCACCCGCTGCTTCGTCCTCTTCTCGGCTTTCAGCTGCTGGACCAGCTGCGAGCGATCCGCCAAATCCCGGGCTTGCGCCTCATCGTCCCACGCCGGCGTAGCCGGGACCCCGCCGAGGATCTCAGCTGCCCCCATCCCGTCCACTAGGAGGGGCGCCCGGGAGGCTTGGAAGGCGTCCGTGGCGCGGGGCTCCGAGACCCCCGGGAAGAGCCGGAGATGGGGAGGAGGCGCCTGGGGACCCCCGTCCGGGCGATCGCGCAGCAGCCTGAATCCCGGGGAAGGAAAGACGACCAGAGGGGGGGGGGGGCTTAAGAAGACCCCGCGCCCCTCCCCCAAAGCCCCCCATTCAAAGCCCCCCACTCACCAGTCTGCCGCCTCCGGGACGCTCAGGCAGCCTGCGCGCAGGGCGGCCCCCACCTGCCCCTCGCCGAAGCCCATCTCCCGCAGGGCCCGCTGCAGCCCCGCGACCGTCTGCAAGGCGAGAGGCGGCTAAGGCTCGACCGGTTGAACGGCTGCCCAGCCCGCCCCACCACCCACTCACTCACCCAACCCCCTTTCCCCACCAGCGCCCAGCCACCCACCGCGGGCTCCATGCTAGGGAAGTCAGGCGGAAGAGGAAGCCTCGCCTCCTCCCATTGGGCCGGGACGCGGCCCGCCCCCCCACGCCCCCTCCCCGCCTGCCCCCGCCCCCAAGAACAGGCAGAAATGCGTCCCGACAGCTTTCCGGGGCTCCTTCGCAGCCGCTCGGAGTAGCGGAAGGGTCCGGGAGCGGTGGGGGAGAGATCGGAGGGGAGTCGCTGGGCGCCCGGCCCTCCCTCCAATTCCTGGGTGGGTGTGTCTGTGTGTGCGCGCACACATATGCACTGAGCAGGGGTTGGACTACATTACCTCCAAGGTCCCTTCCCACTCTGTGATTCTGTAAACTCTCATGCTTGAGCAGGGTTAGACTAGATGACCTCTGAGGTGCCTCCCAACTCTGTGGTTCTGTAAGGCTCTCCTGCTTGAGCAGAGGGCTGGACTAGATGACCTCCAAGGTCCCTTCCCACTCTGTGATTCCGTAAGGCTCTCCTGCTCGAGCAGGGTTAGACTAGATGACCTCTGAGGTGCCTCCCAACTCTGTGGTTCTGTAAGGCTCTCCTGCTTGAGCAGAGGGCTGGACTAGATGACCTCCAAGGTCCCTTCCCACTGTGACTCTGTAAGGGAAACAGATATGGCCATGCGCCTGTTTTAGCAGTTCCTGCCCCCCCCCGGGGGGGGGCGGATCCTGAGAGAGGTGGGCAACGCCGGTGTTCCCTGCCCTTTGCCCTGGCAGCTGGCAAGGATGGTGGCGGATGGGTTAATGAGTACCCGGGTAGGAGGGGATGGGCAGTCCAGGAATCCCTCCCCGCGCCCCTCCTCCAAATCCCCCTCCCCCTTCAGCGCAGCTCCTCGGCTGGAGAAATGTGGGGGGTGGGCTTCTCCTTGGCCCTGGCCGCCCTCCTGCAGGGGGAGCTGGGGATCGACGGCGAGCGCGGCGCAGGTGAGTGTCCGGATAGCGCGCAGAGCTCGCCTCCTCCGCCCGCAGGAGGGGGAGGGAGGGGGGAAGGACCCATCCCTTGCCCTCCCCTCCCCGAGCGACCCAGACGCATCCGTGGGGCAAAGCAGCCGCCCTCTCGGGTTTTTTTCCCTGATGGGACGATCGCGCAAACTTTTCCGGGCGCGCAACGTGGACGAGGCAGGAGCTGCGCCCGATCCCGGAGATTATCTCGGCTAAAGAAGGGGTGATTTACCCCACCCGAGAGGAGGGGGTCCCTCCATCGGAGATCCCCATTGGCAGGGAGGGAGGTGCCCTTTCATTCCCCCCCTCCCCGCCCCCCTTCTGTGCCTGCCTCCCTCCCGACGTTCAGAAAGTCTTAACTCGGGTTTGTTCCATTCCACGGTTTAGACGCCGCCTGGGTCACATGAGGGACGGGTGTTCCATTATGTGACTCGCACGTGGGATGTCATGCAAATCGGTCGTCTCTTTTTGTTCCAGCTGGGAGTTGGAAGGGGCCCTCGGGGGCCATCCAGTCCAGCCCCTGCTCCAGCCACGAGACCTTATCCTATTCCACTTATCCTATTTCGGACCAAGGCTTGTCCGGTTCTCTTTTCAAAAGCCCCCAGTGACAGCAATTACTTCCCCCTTTTCCTCCTTCAGGGGAGAACAGGGTCAGCCAGGCTTCGGACCCCCCCTTTGCCCGGGACGAGACCCTCCCCACAACGACGGCCAACTGGACCAGTGACGCACCAGAGACGGGTAAGGGGCGGGTCAACCTGTGAGCGGCACCTGGCCTTAGGGGCGTGGCGCAAGGAGACCCCACCCACCCCTCCCTCACTGCCTGATCCCCCCCCCCCCCGACATTCATTGGCCCTGCCTGGTCTCCATCCACCATCTTTGTTAGAACCCAGAAGATAGGATGATAGGGTTAGGAGGGACTGTAGAGGCCATCTAGTCCACCTCACCTCACCCTCACCATCGTAGAATAACATAGTTGGCAAGGGGCCTTGGAGGTCATCTAGTCCCAATTATGGTGGTAGAGGTTACAAAACAGCCCCACCTGATCCCCGGCAGCCATGGTGGAACCTGGTACAAGCCTCCACGATTTACAGTGCTTTGCTTAGTGACGGTTGAAAGTTAGGACGGTACGGAAAAGAAGGGACTTGGGGTTGTTTTCACACTTAGGACCGTTGCAACATCCCCACGGTCACGGGGGTTTACACTTGACCGACGGACTCCCATTTATTGACGGTCGGTGTGTCCCGGGCTCACGGGATTCTGACGAGCCACGTCAAGGGGTAGCTGGGTTCGCTTAATGACCGTGGTGACTAACTTCATGACGGAGGGATGTCGTTGGATGGAGCGAAACTTACTTTAAATGTCTCACTTGGCGCATACGTTCAGGCTCCGTCGTGGTCCTATGTCGAGGACGACATGTACCCGCTCCACCTCAGCGCCCTTGGGATGCCCTCATTTCCTCTCAGGCTCCATTCCTTGGAGCCCCCCACCGCCCCCCTCGCAAAGACAGGGTTCCAGTGTCACAGCCAATGTCCCCCCTTCCTCACAGGGCCCCAGCCTGTCGTGGAAAGGAGGACTGCCCCCCTGGAGCTCCTGCGAGGAAGACCACGTGGACGCCAAATTTGCCACTGCGGGCTGGGCTACCATCTCCACCCTGTGTTTGGCTGCATGCCAGGTAAGGGGGCAACTGTCACCCCACACCCCCCCCCCGGGACTGATTTTGTCCAAGACAGTTTGTCCACGGACTTAGGAATGAGGCGGGGGGGGATGGTTTCACGTGCCACCTCGATCCCGTTACTTTGGAGCTGAAAGCTTCGCTTGTTTGTGCGGCCCGGTTCCTAACAGTCGGCGGCCCCAGGCGGGTCACAACCAGAGGATAGGGAACCCTTATCAAAAGGAAGCGGGTGGGGGGAATCCTCCCGTAGCTCCCCCCAGGAGACCCTGACGGCAGACAAGTGTCCAACCAGAGGCCCTCGGCTGCTCCTCTTTTCCTGGAGGGCTGCGCCTTCCAGCCCCACTGCCCCCTTCCCGGCTGGCAGCCAGGTGAGTGCCACGCGTTGCTCCTGCATGCAAGCGCCAAGGGGGGCACTGCCCGTCCCAGCCTTGGTTCGGCTCGGCTTCAGCAAAACGGTGCAGGGTGAGGGGGGAGGGGGGAGGGATGGAAGGGGGAGTGAAAAGAGTCCGGTCTGAAAGGGGAGGGGGGGAGGGAGGGCTGGGAACAGCGGGTTGACAGGCATTTCCTTCAGCACACAGAGTGAACTGACAGCCCCCCCCCCCACCGCCATAAAATCCTTGCCTCCTGGTCGGGACTTGTCCCTCCCCACACCCAGGGCTCCACCTGAGCCAAGATGTGGGCGGAAGGGCAGGGGATCTGGCTCACACCCTGGACCCTCGAATTGACGGGCAGGGCCATGGCTATCACCTTACAGTCAAAGTCTTCCCTGCCCGGCTGACGGTCTGCAACCTGGAGCCCCCGGAGTCGGCGTCCTTGCGGGTTGCCTGCCAGATCCGGCACTTGGTAAGCCCCCCCTCAAAGGATGGGGGCTGCCTCCTTGGTGCGCCCCCCCCCGAGGCTGGGAAAGGAGAGAGGCCCCTGCAGTGGCCGGTGGGACACATTGGAGAGCCTCAGGGGCAGGAATTGTGCCTCCTTGCCATCCCGGTCTGTCTCTCTCCGTAGTTCCAGTGCATCTCCAGTGCATCCTGGGCCATTTGGAGGGGTACCTGGACTCCCCGGTTCATGCGCTGAAGTGAGTCCGTGGAAGGAGACGGGGCAGGGGGGGATGAATTTGTGGGCCTGCCCTGGAGCTTCCTAGGACAGGCGCCCACAACCTTTGGGGTGCTGCGGACCAAGAGCAGCTTTTCCACAGACCGGGTTACGGTGCAGTTTGGGGGTTCCGCAGGCGCGTGGATGGGGCTTCATGAGAGGATGAGAAGGATCTTGGGGACTATCTAGTCCAGTGATCCCCAAGTTTTGGGGATTGGCAGACTGGCAGAGAGAGGGGATGGTTCTGCGGAAGTGGAGCTGGACACCGAGTACCTGCGCTCCCTGCTTGTACGGCTGTAGCCCCGTCCACATGTGGGCTCGCCTGTCGCTCGTACAGCCCGGTTCCAAACGAGCCGCAAACCCAGGGGTTGTGGACTCCTGTTGTTGTCCACCTTCCTACGGCTCCCTGAGGGTGATCCGGCCAGCCTCTGCATAACCCTTCCAAGTCGTCAAACTCCAGTTTGCCCCCCAGGGGAACAAAACCTGTTCCTGGGAGGAAAATTGCTCCCCTCTCCCACCCAACTCCTCTTGTGACTATCTCCCGCATCGAGGACAATGGAATCGGTGGTCCCTCAGCCCCCCAAACGTCTCAGAGGAACGATGAACCTATAAGGGGAGTCACGGGTGGGAGGGGTCGTGCGCCACCAGTCACCAGCTGACCCTGACCTCTGGCTCCGCAGCCTGTCCAGCCGGGAGGTGACCATCCTGCACCACTTTTCTGCTCGGGGGCCGGTCACAATTCACGAGGTGGACGCGGCGGTGGAGGGCTTCCCAGCGCAGTGCCACAACAGCAGCCTGCAGGATGCTCTGCTTTGCGACCACCTAGGCACCTACCAGGGTGAGCTGCCACGGGAGCTCAGGCCAAGGGCCCTGGCAAGGAGGGGGGGGGCAGCAGAGGGCTGCCAAACGGCCCATCTGTGAGGATCCTGAAAGGCAGGGCCCTGTAGGCAGCCCCCCTCCCCGCTGAAATGTCCGTCACTGACCGGAGCCCTTCCTTTGCAGCCTTGAACCTCTGCCGGTTGGATGTCTGCGACCCCCTCTCGACCACCTGCTCCTCCTCAGGTGGTTTGGTCGGCTGCACCTGCCGTCCTGGCTTCTTCCGGGCACATGTCATGGACCGCACCTGCACAGTGGGCTGGCCTTGGGGGATCCCCCCAATACAGGTGGGGCACTCCTTTTTTCCACTTCTCATTCTCTCTCTTATTCTCATTTCCCCTCATTCTCTCTCTCATTCCCTCTCTCTATCCTTTCTCTCTGTCTTCTCATTTGCTCTCCCATTCTTTCTCTCATTCTCTCTTCTTTCTATGTCCTCATTCTCTCTCATTCTCCCTAATTCTCTCGCTCTCTCTTCTCATTCTCCAGTTGTCTCTCTTTCTCTCCCCACTCTCATTCTTTCTCATTCTATCTTCTAATTCTCTCTCTTTCTCTGTTTATCTCATTCTCTCTTTCATTCTTTCTGTCTGCCTCTTCTCATTCTCTTTCTGTCTTCTCATTTGCTCTTTCATTGTCTCTCTCTCTCTCATTCTTTCTCTGATTCTCATTCTGTCCCTCATTCTTTTCTCTTTCATTCTCTCTTTCTTGCTCTCATTCTCTCTATCCTCATTCACTCTCATCTCTTTCATTTTCTCTCTCTTCTCATTCTTTCTCTTTCTCTCATTGTCTTTCTTTCTCTATCGTCATTCTCTCTCATTCTCCTAATTCTCTCACTCACTCTCTCATTCTCTCATTGTCTCTCATTCCCTCTCTCTGTCTTATTCTCTCTCTTTGTCTTCTTATTTGCTCTCTCATTTCTTTCTCTCTCATCTCTCTTCTTCTGTCCTCGTTCTCTCTCATTCTCTCACTCTCTCTTCTCATTCTCTCATTGTCTCTCTTTCTCTCTCCTCACTCTCATTCTTTCTCATTCTATCTTCTAATTCTCTCTCTGTGTTTTATCTCATTCTCTCTTTCATTCTTTCATTCTTCCTCTTCTCATTCTCTCTCTGTCCTCATTCGCTCTCTCATTCTCTCTCTGTCTTTCTCTCATTCTCTTTCTTTTTCTCATCTTCTCTCTCTCTCTCTCTCATTCTTTTCTCTTTCTCTCTTTCTTTCTCTTCTCATTCTCTCATTTCTCTCTCCCTCTCTCTTTCTCCCTCTCATGCTCTTCTAATTCTCTCTCACATTCTCTCTTTTCTTTCTTTCTCTCATTCTCTCTCTCTTTGTCCTCATTCGCTCTCTCATTCTCCTAATTCTCTCGCTCGCTCTTGTCATTCTCCTGTTGTCTGTCTCTTTCTCTCTCTTTCTTTCTCTTTCTCTCGTCTTTCTCATTCTTTCTCATGATATCTTCTCTTTCTCTGTTTTCTTTATCTTCCTCTCTTACATTCTGTCTCCCTCTTCTCATTCTCTCTCTGTCTTCTCATTTGCGCTCTCATTGCCTCTCTCATTCTCTTTCATTCTTTCTCTCTCTCTTTCTCTCTTTCTCCCTCTCTTTCATTCTCTCTCTCTCACATTCTGTCTTCTCTTCCTCTCTTCCATCCAGCTTGTGAGAGTGGATTTTGGCTGCGGAATGGCACCTGTGTCAGGTGAGTTGCATTTAGACTCAGCAGGAATCGGGTCCTGGATTCTAATTCTGCCTCCGGGGACTCTTCAAACCCCACTCTGGGAATTGCAGGTCTTCCATCGCAGGTCATTTTGAAGAGAGAGAGAGGGGGGGGGAAGCCCCGGACAACCATTTGGAATGAAAGACTGGTGAGCCTTCAGCCTCTGGGGGGGTGGACTAGAAGGCCTCCCGGGTCCCTTCCGGCCCTAAGATCCCATGATGAGAAAGAGGCGGATTGAGGCCACTAGAGGGCAGCAGTGCCCATGTCCAGGGCTTGGCAGAGCAGAGAAGCCCACCTGGCAGAGGCTGAGCGAGGCTTCCGGCTGCCCCAAGTGCAGCCAGGGGTTTCTTTGGGTCCCACACGGCAATTCTGGTCCCCCCCCCTTCCTCCTGGCCAGTGGGAGGAGCCCCCGCCAGCCCTCCCACCTCTCCCTTCCCTTCCAGGTGCCCCTTCGGCTTTGGCGGTGCTGCCTGCCAGGACCGTAAGTGCCCCCCCTCCCCCGACCCAACAGGAGGAGCCTTGGGCCGGAGGGTAACGGGGGGGGGAGAGGGGGTTGAGTGAAGGGCCTGGTGGGGGGGCTGGTGGGGGGGGCTAGAGAGTCTGCTGGAGGAGTGGAAGCCCCGCAGGGCAACCTGCCTGGAATGCACGCAGGGGAACATGGGAACTCCTTGCCACAAGGCCTTGGATTAGGAAGGTTGCAGAGGGGGGGGGTGTGCTTCCTCCGACTGGGCCCGATCCTGGACCCGGCTGATTCAGTTGATGTGGGTGTACTGAAAGCCCAACCCCCACTCCTTAGGAGCGAGACCCTCCCTCTGAGGCAAGCAGGACTGCAGAGGCCCAGGGACGGCCCTGGTTAAGACACCCCCCCCATCATCAGCCCACTCCCCCTGTCTAGGGCCCTCAGCCCCCTGAGCAGCGCAGTGGGGGAGCTGGAAAAAGAGAGAGAGAGAGTAGTAGGAGGAAGGAAGGAAGGAAGAAGAAAGGAAGGGAGAAAAAGAAAGAAAGAAAGAATAAGGAAGAAAGACAAAGAAAGAGAAAGGGAGAGAAGGTGGAAAAGGAAGAGAGGGAGGGAAGGAGATAGAAAAAAAAGAAAGAGAAAGAGAGGGAGAGAAAAGAAAGAAGGGAGAAAGGAAGAATGAGTAAGGAAGAAAGACAAAGAAGAGAAAGGGAGTGAGGGAGAGAGGATGGGAAAGGAAGGAAGGAAGGAAGGGAGATAGGAAAGAAGAAAGAAAGAGAAAGAAAAAAGAGCAAGAGAGAGAGTGAGTGAATAGGAGGAAGGAAGGGAAAGAAAGAACAGAAAGGGAGGGGAGGGGGAGGGAAGGAAGGAAAAAAGGAAGGAAGGAAGAAAAAGGTAGAAAGAAAGAATAAGGAAGAAAGACAAAGAAGAGAAGGGAGTGAGGGAGATAGGATGGGAAAGGAAGGGAGGGGAGATAGAAAAAAGAAAGAGAAGGAAAGAGCGAGAGAGAAAGAGAAAAAAGAAAGGGAGAGAAAAGAAAGAAGGAAGGAAGAATGAGTAAGGAAGAAAGACAAAGAAGAGAAAGGGAGCGAGGGAGAGAGGATGGGAAAGGAAGGAAGGAAGGGAGATAGGAAAGAAGAAAGAAAGAGAAAGAAAAAAGAGCAAGAGAGAGAGAGAGAAAGAAAAAAGAAGAGAAAGGGGAGGAAGGAAAAAACAAATGGAAGGAAGGAAGGAAGATGGGGATGGCCCATATAGGACCCCCTCAGGCAAGGTCCCAGCCGCCCCTCGAGAACCCCCAAAAGCCAGCTGGGGTGCTGCCATCTTTGCGATGCTTAGTGCCTGGTGGGGAGGGGGCTTCTGTGAGCAGGGCTGAGCAGGGAAACGGCAGGTTTGAATTGGAGGGTTCTCCAGGCTGACCTTTGACCTCCCCCTCCGCACAGCCCTCCTCTTGGCCCTGGTGGGGGTCTCCTGCTTAGCGGGTCTCCTGCTGTGTCTGCTGCTGGCCCTGCTGCTCTTCCGGTAAGAGGGAGGGGCCTTGGAGGTCATCTAGTCCAACCCTCTGCTCGAGCAGGAAAAGCCTCACCATTCCCTGAAAGGGAAGGCAGCCGTCGTTGATGGGGAGGGGGCTCACGGGACAATCTTTTGCCCGGTCGGCAATAAGGCCAGCCTCACCCCACTGAAGCCCCCTCCTGGAATGGGCCTAGGAGGATCCTACTGTGAGTAGGGCTGCCCCCTCTCAGTGGCTTCTCTCCCCACAGAAGAGGTCCCACCTCCCGGGAGACCCCCGCAGCCCTGCCCCTCTCCCTCCGCTCGAGGGTCCTGAGCCTCCCTCGGGTGCGGCCGCCGGGGTTGGTGCCCAGAGCCAGAAGACTGCCCCCCTTTGGCCCTTGACCCTGTGAGTGTTGAGGGGAGCTGTGGGGGGGAGGGAGGGAAGGGAGGATTCAGCTCAGGGATTGGAGTCCCAGCCCCCCCCCCGATGGACCCCCATCCAGCCTCTGAGTTCAGTCCCTGACATCCATTTGCTTTCCCTGCCTTGCAGGAGAGGGAGGGGCCGCCCGCAGGAGGAGCCCCTCGGATGAAAACGTTTTGGGGGTCTCGGGGTCCTCCTCTCTCGGCCCCACAGACAACGGGGGGCTGCCGCAACCTGGTCTTCATCGGTGACGCGGGAGAGCCAGCCGAGCGGGATCACTTCTGAGGAGCTGGAAAGGCTTTCAATCAATCGGAATGGAGCTGGAAGGGTTCTTGGAGGTCTTCTAGTCCAACCCCCTGCTGTAGCTGGAGACCCTTACAGAATAAGAGAGTGGGAAGGGACCTTGGAGGTCATCTAGTCCAACCCCCTGCTCAAGGGCTGCAAGGTGGATATATTACCAGGGATGCCCAACCTTTTCAACTTTAAGACTTGTGGATTTCACCCCCCAGAATTCCCCAGCCAGCAATTTTGTTCACTCTGTTGAAGTCACGATATATTATGTTCGCTGCATATCCACCATCTACTAATAAAGTTTTCATATGAAAAAAATGGGCTATATTATGTCCGCTGCATACACTGCATATACTAATAAAGTCACCCTATCAACCAATGGGATAAAGGCGTGTCTCCGTTGGCCCTTCTTCTCCTATCCGTTGGGGTAAATCCTTGCTAGCGAGGGGATTCTGGGAGTTGAAATCTTAAAGTTGCCCAGGTTGGACGGTCCCGCTTTAAAGCAGCCCGTTTTCTCATGCTGAAACTTTTTGGATCAACTGGATCAATGACACTCACTTGGATCGGGATCTGGGTCCGAAAGCCAACAAATAAAAATGAAACCAAAGAAAAGTTTGTTACTAAATATTATGGAGGTGTAGCTAGGACAGGACAGAAGGATTCAGTGTCACTGGAGGATTTTAGAAACGTTAAATGAAATGCCAGCATGCGGTTATGTATTAAATCTGGGTATATTTTATGATGAAGGACGTTCAAACAACTATAGTCAAAGGAAAATGGAGGTAACAGGGTAACATGGATAAATATCTGAGTTAAGATACTTGAGTTAATATGAATTATGTTTGATGGCTGTGGAAGAGATGCACGAAAACCTTTTGTAACCAACTGATACTAAAGCTGACGTAAAGTGAGATTTGGATATTAAGTGTGAAACCTACTGGGTCAGGCTGGACAGCCTCTTAGAGCCCCTATAGTTCTATATTAAAAGCCACGTAGACAGAGTTGGAACTTGCAAAAGAAACAGGAAGCCAGTGCCTAACCACAAGATGTCAAAATCTATGTCGAAAGTCCAAGGTTCAATTAAAGTTCGTTAATGACACGTATTCCATAAACAAAAAGAGAAGTAAGACCCCATCTCCTTATAAGGCTTTCTCCTCAAGGTAACCACTAAGAAATGTGTTAAGTATTTCCGTGTTGCAAGGCTTTTGAGAACGTATAAGAATGTGATAATTAACGTTGTTTAGAACTTGCAATGCTAAGCCATGGGCTCCCTTTCTGAACCTGGCTGCCAAATAAACTTTTCCTGTATCCTGAGAAGTCAAACGCCTGTCATTTTCTGCAACATATTCTGGCGAGCCAGCCAGGAGTTAGAGCGATATTTCTCTGAGGACGAAACGGACCGACCGGTGCCCCATCGAGACCAACTCGCCCATCTTCAGGCGCCACAGAGACCTTTCTCTGGAAGAAGGCTGATGACCTCTCTTGGGCATTCGGAGGACACCACCGATCCAAGAATCTGACCAGGGACAGGACAAGTTAATAAAAAATTACGCCGGCTGAGAAAGAAGACGCCTGCAGGCAAGTATCAAAAGAATTGTAGACCCACTCGGTTAGGAGTGGAAGAGGGGGGCCGATCACCCCCCTGGGCGGCATATCCTAATGAGGCTCTGGGCTTGTGTGGGAGGTTAATCTGCTGCATTTCCTGTTGGTGGCCGTGAGTTCCGGGGCTGCAGGTCAGCAAAAAGTGTGTTAGAAATAGAACATGGGAGGTGGAGAGCGTTCCTCAAACAGCCCTCCAATACATGTTGAAAAATACTTTCAGAAAGTTTTAGTAAAGTCTCTGGCAGGGAAATTACCCTCACCCGCATTGCACAAGCCTCAAGGAGGTTGTTTGCAGGGATCGGTAGTGAGAGACACGTATGCTGTTGTTAATCAGGTTGCTGCAGCCTGTCTCAGTTGTGAAAAAAACAACCCAAAGACAGGATGGAAACTTCCTTTGGAAGTCCTTCTACGGGGCTCCCAGGTGCTGTGTGGCAAATAGATTTCCCCACAATATTCCCCAGAAACTGGGATTTAGAGATCTCTTGGTTTTGTGTGTACTAAAAGACATTGTGCCAAGATTTGGGGTGCCTTTCTGTAGGGCCTCAGATTCTGGCCACCATCAGATGAATCAAGAGCCCCACCCAGATGCAAACGATGTATTAATGAAAGTCTCCATATATTTTGATCTTTAAAAATATGCCAGCGCGGGCTGGGAGGTCAAGACTTATATGGCAGCATATAAATGCAATAAACCAAACGAAACCAAGATAAAAGAATTTGGATCTTTAAAATTCGTCAGCGCTTGCTGGCAGATCCAAATTATGGAACACCCCAGGGCAGAGACAGGTATTAACAATCTAGTGCATAAGGAGATAAGACATCGGGCATAACTTCAAGCAAAAGTAAGAAATTTAGCAGGTAATAAAAAGGTAAAGCCTATTGAATGGGAAGACCTAGGTAAATTGGACCTGATTAATTTGATGTACTATCTGTTGAAATTCTTAGGTGTGTCTAAGTCTTTGTACACCCTCAAGGTAATTGAAGCTAAGATGTCTCCAATCCAAAAGGACATGAGAAAAGTTTCATCCTTGTAGTTATTGTGTGTTTAAATGATTTTACCTGTTCATTTTGTTCCTGAAGCATGTGAGCCCATACTTCACAGCTCAGGTGACACAAACTGTTTCCTAGGCTTTTGGAATTAAGTGGAAACTTCATGCTGTCTATTCCCCACAGAGTAGCGGTGTTGAAAAATTTAACAATTGATTTAACGACAAAACAACTAATAGGAGACAATTATGAGGGTTTTTGGTTGTAGCAGGGTATTGTAGAATATGGATACTGAATTTTGCCCTCCTAGTCAAACCACCATATGAATCTACAAAAGAGACATAGATAAGAGATAAGAAACAAAAGAAAAAGAGAGAGTCTCAATGTTTTAGCTTGCATGTTTGTCTTTGTTGATGTGTTTAAGTGTTTAAAAAGAGAAAGAGAGAGTGTGTCTCTGAGATCAGTGCCCTCCACCTGTGCAATCTTGAAATGAAGTTGTTGACACTGAAGGGGTAGGAGACCAAGGGAGACAAAAAGTGGAATCAGATATTGGTTAGAATGAACAAACGGTCCCTTTCGGTGGGGCCAGGAGGAAGGAAACCAAAAAGGTTACAAAAGGAAGAGATCAAGTGGACCACCAACCTGGTCCAAGGGAGCAGTTGAGACAAAAACTCAAATTGCCCCTGAGGAAAATTGTATTGCCAGAAGCTGAGCGGGAGCAATAGCAATAGCAGTAGACTTATATACCGCTTCATAGGGCTTTCAGCCCTCTCTAAGCGGTTTACAGAGAGTCAGCATATTGCCCCCAACAATCTGGGTCCTCATTTTACCCACCTCGGAAGGATGGAAGGCTGAGTCAGCCCTGAGCCGGTGAGATTTGAACCGCTGACCTGCTGATCTAGCAGTAGCCTGCAGTGCTGCATTTAACCACTGCGCCACCTCGGCTCTAGGTAAGGTGTGGATATGCTCCATTCTCAATGGCTGATTTATATAATTGGAAAAAAAATCAAATTCCTGCTTATCGAGAAAATCCAGCTGAGATGCATGTCCTTTTTGCACCCATTTCTCTGAACTCACCAGTCTGCTTGAGCTGACATACAAATTCTGATGGAAATTTTATTAACGCCAGAGAAAAGAAGGCTGGTGAAGATAACCACGAATAAGCCTTTGCAGAAGGATCATGAAAGAAAAATCCCACATGGAAGATGAAGCTTCAGATACTAGCTCCTATATTCAAATTGCACTCTTAGAAGTAGAGAAAGTGATTCCGGAAGATAAACTCTAAGATGTGGATTGATGTGCTATAAGATTTGCTATTCTGTATTGTGCCTGCTTGTATTTTTAATCCAACAGGCTAGACTCAATTGTGGCTATTAATAGAGTCTAGAAGGGGGGGGGGAAACGTAAAGTGAGATTTGGACATTGTGTGAAACCTACTGGGTCAGGCTGGACAGCCTCTTAGAGCCCCTTTACTTCTACATTAAAAGCCACATAGACAGAGTTGGAACTTGCAATAGACACAGGAAGCCTGTGCCTAACCACAAGATGTCCCTATGTCAAAAAGCCTATGTCAAAAGTCCAAGGTTCAATTAAAGTTCATTAATGACACTTATTCCATAAACAAAACGAGAAGACCCCATCTCCTTATAAGGCTTTCTCCTCAAGGTAACCACTAAGAAATGTGTTAAGTGTTTCCGTGTTGCAATGCTTTTGAGAATGTATAAGAACATGTGCTTCGATGATGAAGGT
>NW_028261384.1:358494-410086 GCF_051295495.1 Thamnophis sirtalis
CGCAGGCGAAGCGCACGCAAAGCGAACCGTTACCAACGCCATTAGGACCCCCCCTCCCGGCCAGCTTGCATCCTAGGGGTGGGGCTTGGGGGGTTATGTGGGGTAGGGTGAGGCGGGGGTCTCCAAGTATTAGTCGGGTCCCATCCTGGTTTGTTTCTAAGAACAGCTGCCGGAATCGGAGCAACTCATTCTCTCGCTGAATGAAAAGAAGGACCAGGGGGGATATGATAGCAGTGCTCCAATATTTGGGGGGCTGCCCCAAAGAAGGGGGGAAACTATTCTCCAAAGAAGGCAGACAAGAAACAACGGATGGAAACTAGCCAAAGGGAGAAGCCACCTGGAATGAAGGAGAAACTTCCTCATAGTGAGGGCAATGAACCAGTGGAACTGCTGGCCACTGGAAGGTGTGGGTGCTCCTCCGTCACTGGAGGCCTTGAAGAGGATCCTGGGCAGCCACTTGTCTGAACTGGTATTAGGGCCTCCTACTAGAGCAGAGGGTTGGACCAGATGACCCCCCCCCCCCAGGTCCCTTCCAACTCTGTGATTCTGTCAGGGTCTCCTGCAGAAGAAAACAGCCAAGCTCAGAGAGCATCAAGAACCCCACAGCCCCCCCCCCGCTCCCTTCTAGCACTGATGACATTCCCTAGTTGGGTCATGAAACGTCTGCAAGGAAACCCCCCCCCCCCCCCCACAGCTCATAGAGTCCCAAGGATCCATCTTTTTAATCTGGAGCTACAAATATTGTCTTCTATTGGTAACACCATGACAATACAACACACAGACACACAGACACACGAGAGTGGGATACTACAGCCGAAAGCCGGCCTTTGGTGTACGGAGCGAAGCCTGAGAATCTGGGAGTCACATAACCTTTGCGGCACAACAGGCGGCCTCTCCGCTGGCTGCTCTGGAGACGCCCGGCAGGAAAACCGGATCAGAGGCGACGTGTGCCGAAGTGAGCAGTCAGCCAAAGGGGAACTAAGCCGGACTGCTGACTTGGCTCCCCGTGGCGAATGGCTTACCAAATTCCCATTTCAGTTCCAGCAAGGAAACCAAATAAGGCCAGGCGGTTGCGTACGAGGCCGTCGCAAAGGTGCGGAACAAAACTGACGGGGGACAGCTGATAAGAATTCTGCCCCCCCCCCCGGGAGACCTCTGGACCGAAATTTGAGATATCCTCCAGGGTGAAGCAACTCAGGCGTTGCAGATTGTGAAAAGTCCAACGGAGGCCAAAGGCTGGCCTGGTTCTTACGGAACGAGAGAGATGGAAGGGACCCCGGAGGTCTTCTAGTCCAGCCCCCTGCTCCAGCACTTGACTCTTCCAGAATCACAGAACAGCACAGTTGAAAGGGGCCTTAGGGGTCATCTAGTCCAACCCCCTGCTTGAGCATGAGACCTTTACAGAACGAGAGAATAAGAGAAGTTACCTTGGAAGTCATCTAGTCCAACCCCCTGCTCAAGCCATTTTAGACAAGTGGCTGTCCGGTCTTTTCTCCAGTGATGGAGCACCCACAATGTCCAGTGGCAAGCAGTTCCACGGGTCAATTGTCCTCCCTGTGAGGAAGTCTCTCCTTCATTCCAGGTTGCTCCTCCCCTGGATGAATTCCCACCTGTGCTTTCTTGTCGGTGCTTTGGGAAATAAATTCTATTAATTTGTAAAAAAAATGTAATTTACATTGAAATGAAATTTTATTTTATTGCATCGAATTTATTGATTCAATCAGATGCTTTTATTTCTCTACATTCTGCTTTGGGGCAGCCCCTAAAATATTGGAAGGCGGTTTCAGCCCCCTCTGAACTTCTCCCTGCTGGATCCCCCCCCCCCCGCGGACCCCAAAGTGTCTAGGAATCTCTCTTTTCCCGCTCTTCAGGATCCCTCGATGGTCGGAAGGAAGCTCCCTGGGATCCATCGATCCGTTTTTATCGATCGCTGAAGAAGAGCTGGCAACGTTCCCTCCCGTCGGGGACTTTCCAGGCCAGGAGCCACGTGCGAAAAGCGACGGATCGGTCCCACGTCACCCACCACCGATGCGGATCTCTCTTCCCGATCGGCCTTCCTGTTCCCGATCTGATTTTCTCCCGGGGTTTTTATCTCTCCTTCTTAACTGTACATTCTGTTTTTCTTGGTTAATCTATAACTCTTCCTGGGGCAACCGGGACACCGGCCTTCTGGCGTTTGCCAGGGAGGAAAGAGAGAGGCGGCTGGCATCCCTAGGGGGAAGCCCTGAGAATAGACCTGTAAGGGACTTCGGAGGTCATCTAGTCCACCCCCCTGCTCAAGCAGGAGACCCTTACAGAGTAAGAGAGTTGGAAGGGACCTTGGAGGTCTTTTAGACCAACCCCCTGCCTGTAGCTGCAGCAGTGAGGGTGAGGGTGGGCCCACAAATTCCCCCCTTTGAGGCTAACACAATGTCCAGTGCCTGGCCATGTTCATATCACCCTGTTCCTTATTCAGCTGTTTCCTTGTTATACCTGAGCTTAATCTGCATTCTGTCCCTTCGCTCCATTAAACAATCAACACAGAATTCAATCTTATTCCGTATACGGGGGGGAAAAATATAATTTCCCCATGGCTTCACCCACCCCGATTTCCCCAGGTTTGGTGCATTTTCCTCCCGTGCCAGGGCACATTCCTTCCGCACGATTCAGTGGCTAACTTTAATAAAAGGGGGAAAAAACCATCCTACCGTAGAGGTTCCAGATCTGGCACGAAATGTCAATGCCAAATCCACCGATTAAAAAGCAGCCGTTTAGTTAGGGGCCACGAAATGGTTTCACGACTGGTTTAAACATGGTTTTAAAATGGTTTTTGAATCGAATTCTCTCTCTCTCTCTCTCTCCATCATCTATCTATCCATTTGTCTGTCTGTCCATCCATCCATCTGTCCATCCATCTAGCCTTCCTTCCTTCCTTCCATCCTTTCCATCCATCCATCCTTCCCATCCATCTATCCTTCCATCTATCTAGCCTTCCTTCATTCTATCCTTCCTTTCTTCACTCCCATTCTCTCTTTTTTCCTCCCTCCCTCGCTCCCTCCCTTTTCCTTCCTTCCTTCCATCTATATTTATTTCATTCTATACTTCCTTCCTTCCTTCCCTCCATTCTCTCTTTTTCCTCCCTCTTTTTTCCTTCCTTCCTTCCTTCCTTCCTTCCTTCCTTCCTTCCTTCCTTCCTTCCTTCCTTCCCATTCTCTTTTCTCCCTGCCTTTTCCTTCCTTCCTTCCTTCCTTCCTTCCTTCCTTCCCATTCTCTTTTCTCCCTGCCTTCCTTCCTTCCTTCCTTCCTTCCTTCCTTCCCTCCCATTCTCTTTTTTCCTTCCTCCTCCCTCCCTCCCTCCCTCCCTCCCTTCCTTTCCTTCCGGTGAGCACAGTCAAAGTGGGAAACTACATTTGTTTAATGACTGGCGGACTGAATTAACAACTGTGGGCATTCCATTAACAATGGTACCGAGAAAAGATTGTGACATGGAGGGAAATTCCCATAACAAATGTTGTGCTAAGCGACAGAAAGGTGGGGCCCAATTGTTGTCGTAAGTCGAGGACTTTCCCTATTGACCGCTGCAGGCTGCCTGGACTGGCTTTTCAAACGGGAGGCAGAAACAAATGAAATATCCAGGTCACCAGCCGGCAGATGTGCTGCCAAGACCCCCCCCCCTCCATCTGACATTTGATCTCAGCTGGCCTGCAAATGGGGCCAGAGGGCAGAGCAGCCCCAGAGCCCGGAGGGAGGGAGGGAGGGAAGAAACTGAAGGCACTGAGCCTGGGGGAGGGGAGGACACCGGCTCCATCATCCACAACCAAGTTTGGCGAGAGAAAGAGAGAGAGAATGACAGATAGATAAGATGATAGAGAGGGAGGATGGATGGATAGATAGATAATACAGTAGATAGATAGATGGTAGATAATGGATGATGGATGGATGGATGGATGGATGGATGGATGGATGGATAGATAGATAGATAGCCCCCCTCCCTTCCTCCTCGTCCTTCTCCGCCCCCCCCCGCCGGCAGGGACTCCGAGTGTGACGGTCTTGCAGGGGACGGAGAGTCCAGGAAGGCTCTCTCTCCCCTCCCCCTCCTGTCGCTGCCCCATTGAACCGGCCAAAGGCAGCCGAGCCTCTTGGGGAAGCTGGCGGGGAGCCAGCGGTCTCTCCGGAAACCTGGCTTCTTCTCAGTGGGGCTCCTGATCCGAATGCCTGACTGCGCAGCAAACCAGCCCCACTTCATTTGGGGGGGGGGAGAGAGACACCTCCTGGGGGGGGGCAGCCACCCCTCCTGGAGCCCCGGGCCCTTGCAGACTTCTGCTCGCCGCACTGCAACGGGGGAGGGAGGGAGGGAGGGAGGGGGGAGCATGCTGCCCCTCCCTCCCCCCTCCCGCTGGGTGTAGGGCTGCACCTAGCGCCGCGTTGAGAAATCCCCCCCCCCTCCCTCGGAAGGGACTTTGCCCACCTGAGCCCAGAGTCCCTGGGGCTGTTTGTGGACTTCGGTTGAGCCTGGCACCCATCAGGCACTGCCCACCCACCTCCCAGCCCCGTGCCCCGGGGCAGCCAACGGCTCTGCTCTGCCAGGACCGGCCCCCTTCCACCCGCTGGGCTAGATAAGTAGGCGCAGCCCCACGGGAAGGGCTGCTGAAGCAGGCGCCGCCTCACCTCCAAAGCCGCAGCCCAGCCGGCCCACAAGTGAGGGGCGCTCGGGGGCAGCCGTGGGGGAGGGAGGGAAGAAAAGAAGGGAGAAAGGAGGAGGAGGAAAGGAAGAAGAAAGAGTTGGAAGGAGGAGGAGGAAAGAAAGGAAGAGCAGGAGGAGGGAGGGAAGGAGGGAAAGGAAAGGAAAAGAAGGAAGGAGGGAAGAAGTAGCGAAGGTGCCTGGGGAGGGGGTGCAGGTGAGGTTCCCTGAGAGACGCTGGTTGGGAACTTTGTGGGGAGGGGGCTCCTCTCCCCAGAGCTGCCAGCCCACTGCCCACCCCTACACCTATTGTATAAAGGGGAGGGGGTCTCAGATGCTTGAATGATTGGCATGGTGGGACGCTCACCCACAAAGCGCTTGGTGGCTCCATGGGTCTGCTGGGTGGGGTGGGGGGTGGGGAGGGACCCTTGCCCGCAATTGAACTGGATGGAGGATCGGAAAGATGCCCCCCCCCTCTCCAGCAATAGGGACCCCAAAGACAAGTTGGGGCTGGGGTGAACTGTCCCAGGGGACACAACCAACTCCCTGCAGCCCCCCAGTCCCCACCCATGTTTTGCAATCCCCCCCTCCCCGACATGGGTAAGAGCGGAGATCTTTGCTGCTGCCAATCACCTCCCCGATACGATCGCATAGATTAGGCCTCCTCCGAATTCCATCTGCTGGCCAATGCCGACTGGCGACTACCCGGAGGAGGGCCTTCTCTGTGGCTGCTCTGACCCTCTGGAACGAACTCCCCGTGGAGATTCGAACCCTCACCACCCTCCAGGCCTTCCGCAAAGCCCTTAAAACCTGGCTGTTCCGACAGGCCTGGGGCTGATGAGCTTTTGCCCCCCCCCCCTCGAATGGCATGGTTGTTGTGTGCTTTTAAATTGTGTACTGTTATGTTCGTCTTTTTTATCCCTTATCTGTACCCCCTTCCCTGACTTGGATTGTGAGCCACCCTGAGTCCCCTTCGGGGAAAAGGGCGGCATATAAATGCAATAAATTCAATTCAATTCAATTGGCACAAAGTCGTGTCAGGATGCCCGGCTGCCTACTGGGCAGTGAAAACATATTTTAAGCCATGGGACAGATGGCTTCCAAACACCCTCCCTCCCTCCTTCCTTCCTTCCTTCCTTCCTTCCTTCCTTCCTTCCTTCCTTCCTTCCTTCCTTCCTTCCTTCCCTCCCCTTCCTTCCTTCCTTCCTTCCCTCCTTCCCCTCCTTTCTCCCTCCTTCCCTCTCTTTCCTTCCCTCCCCTTCCTGCCTGTCTCCCTTCCTCCATTTGTCTTTCTTCCTTCTTTCCTTCCCTCCTTCCTTTCCTTTCTTCCCTCCCTCCCTCCTTCCTTCCTTCCTTCCTTCCTTCCCTCCCCTTCCTTCCTTCCTTCCTTCCTTCCCTCCTTCCCCTCCTTTCTCCCTCCTTCCCTCTCTTTCCTTCCCTCCCCTTCCTGCCTGTCTCCCTTCCTCCATTTGTCTTTCTTCCTTCTTTCCTTCCCTCCTTCCTTTCCTTTCTTCCCTCCCTCCCTCCTTTCCTTCCTTCTTGCTTCTCTCTTCTTCCTTCTTTCCTTCCTGCCTCCTTCCATCCTTCCCTCTCTCCCACCTTCCCTCTGCTTCCTCCCTTCCTCCCTCCCTTTTCCTTCTTCTCTCCTTCCTTCCCTCTCTCCTTCTTGCCTGCCTGCCTTTCTGCATGTCTCCCTTCCTCCTTCCTCCCCTCTCCTCCCTCCTTCCCCCATTTCCCCCTCCCCGCCCCCTTGGCTCCATTATCCCAAAAGTTGCTGCCTCCGGTACAGCTGAGGCGCATCAGAGCCGAACAGCAGACAGTTTGCAGCTGGGAGGGAATAAACACTTAGCGTTGCCCCCGTCTCTCTGCCGCCTGCAATCCCGTCCCACCCGCCTCTCCTTCCTCCAACAGGC
The DNA here is from genome assembly GCF_051295495.1 of Thamnophis sirtalis. Lineage (NCBI taxonomy): Eukaryota > Metazoa > Chordata > Lepidosauria > Squamata > Natricidae > Thamnophis > Thamnophis sirtalis. The sequence continues at coordinate 365,068 of NW_028261384.1, forward strand.
CCGTCGCAATGAGGATGCCGGTGGCCTACAGGATGGGCATGCTCTGCCTTTTCGTCCAGGCCATCCAGGGTACGCTGCCCCCTCTGAGCCAAAAGGCGGCCTCCATTTTCTCCGACTTGAGCCCTGCGGAGCTTCGGGCCGTCCGGACGTTCCTGATGAGTCGCCCTGAACTGGGACTCCAACCGAGCAAGGGGGGGTCCCTCGCCAAGAACAGCCTCTTCCTGATCGAAATGCTCCCTCCGAAGAAAAGCCAGGCCTTGTGCTACCTCAATACTGGCACGGAGCCCCCACGCCGGCGTGCCCGAGCAGTGGTCTTCTTTGGCACCGGCGCCAAGCCCAACATCACGGAGTACATCGTGGGGCCGCTGCCCGTGCCGAGGTTCTATCGCCCGTCTGGCCAGCCGGTGGCTTTCATCACCAGACCCATGACCCAACTGGAGTACAAGCTGGTCTTCAACAAGCTGACCGAACTCCTGGCCCCCCTGAACCAGTTCCTGAAGGACGTCTCTGGCTTTGGCCTCCGGGACTGCCAGGACCGATGCCTGACCTTCACCGACATTGCCCCGCGTGGCCTGGCCTCCGGGGAACGGCGGACATGGATTATTCTGCAGCGTGCCATCGAGGGCTTCTTCCTTCACCCCGTCGGGCTGGAGGTTCTGATCAACCATGGGGAGTTGGACCCCGCCCGCTGGTCCATCGAGACGGTGTGGTACAACGGGCAGTACTTTGGCACACCACAGGAACTGGCCCAGCAGTACGCGCAGGGCAAAGTGCCCATCGTTCAGCTGGTTTCCCATCCAGACCAAACCCTCTTCTCCAGCTTTGTGCCCCGCGGGGAGTTCAACACCGGGCCCCCTACCAACGTGCATGGTGCCAAAGTGTGTGAACCACAAGGACACCGCTACTCCGTGCATGGCAACCTCGTGGAGTACAGCGGGTGGAGCCTGGCCTTCCGGTTACGCACCTCCACAGGCCTGCAGCTTTTTGACGTACGATTCAATGGGGAGCGCATCGCCTACGAGGTGAGCGTGCAGGAGGCCGTTGCTTTCTATGGCGGGAACTCCCCGGCCACCATGCAAACCAAGTACATCGATGTCGGATGGGGCATGGGAAGCGTCACTCACGAACTGGCTCCGGGCATCGATTGTCCAGAGACGGCCACCTTCATGGACGTCTACCACCACTACGACGCCGATGCACCGGTCCGCTACCCCAATGCCATCTGCATCTTCGAGCTGCCGACGGGTGTGCCCCTGCGCCGTCACTTCGACAGCAACTTCCAAGGAGGTTCTACCTTCTACGCAGGCTTGGAGGGTCATGCCCTGGTGATCCGGACCACTTCCACCGTCTACAACTACGACTACATTTGGGACTTCCTGCTCTTTCCTAACGGCGTGCTGGAGACCAAGGTCCACGCCACGGGCTATGTCCACACCTCTTTCTACACGCCCGAGGGGATCCCCTATGGCACCCGTCTCCATACTCACTTGTTGGGCAACATCCACACCCACCTGGTACACTACAAGATTGACCTAGATGTTGCAGGTAGGTTCTCTCTCCCACGGCAGATGGAGTGGTGGGGACCCCGGGTTCAAATCTTCACTATAACGGCCAAATTCTTCTGGACAGAAGTTTTTTGTCCAGTCAGCCATGTCCATGGAAACAAAACCATCATCATCTTTTAATGACCCCATGATCCAGGGGTGTCAAACTCAATTTAATTGAGGGCCACATCAGGGCTGGGGTTCACCTTGGGGGCCTGGGGTGGTTGTGTCCAGCTCATGTCGGTGGGGTACCTGTGTTGGCCGGGGTGGGATCCGTTGTCTCCATGGGATGGTGGCTGCCTCTGACTGACTCCAGGACACCCCACAGATCTAAGGCTGACCGTGTTCGGGCCCAGATGGCAGCCACCAAGTTTTAGATCAGTGTCCTGCTGACCTGAGGTGCTGGGGGCCGGTTCTTCACTGTTTCCAGGGTAGCATCGTGGGCCAGATCTAAGGGTGCAGTTTTAATGTTCTCCAATGCTTGTTCTTTGAGTGGCAGGCTCTTTGTCCTGCCTGTGACTACAATGTCCACCACTGGAACCCAGGTGGTTTCCTTCACATCCTCCCGGTTCCATCTTCCAACCCCAGGCGGCCAGGGGAGTTCCTCCTGCTTCTTGGGAGATCAATCAATCAAGCAACCAATCAGAATCGAGCCAGAAGGGACCTTGGAGGTCTTCTAGCCTAGCCCCCTGCTCAAGCAGGACACCCCATGCCATTTCAGATAGGTGGTTGTCCAATGATGGAGCACCTACCACTTCTGGTGGCAAGCAGTTCCACTGATTAATTGTCCTCGCTGTTAAGAAACGTCTCATTAATTCCAGGGGGTTTCTCTCCTCAGTGAGTTCCCATCATTCATTGTTTCTCGCCTTGCCTTCTGGTCAGTGACGGGAGGCAGTCGGGGGAGGCCCAGACTCACCACTGTCAATCATGAAAAGGAGAAAAAAATATAAACGGAAAAAGGCGAGTGCTGAGGTCAGGCTAGCTAGCTGCTGCCACACCGTGAATGGCTGCCTGTTTAAAAAAGCCTCTAAAAAGCGCCCTCTACTGTGAGGCAGGAGAACTGCATGCCTCATCTAGTCTGACTTTTTAGGCGCTCGAGCAGAGTTAAGCGAGGGTTAAAAGCCTAAAAAATCCCGAGGGAGTTGAGGCACGCAGTTCTCCTGCCTCATAGTAGAGGGCGCATTTTTTAGAGGCTTCAGAAGAGTGGCGAAATACACGCCGGTCTTGGCTTTCTTCGCAGGCACTGACAACAGCTTCGAAACGGTGGATGTGGCCTTCGAGAACATATCTCTCCCCTGGCAACCGAGCCACCGACTGGTGCAGCCACGCTTGAAGCGGGAGCCACGCCTCCGCGAGCGCCAGGCCACGTTCCCCATCGGCAAGCCCCTGCCTCGCTACTTCCTGGTCTCCAACCCCAGCCAGAAGAACCGCTGGGACCACCCGCGCAGCTACCGCATCCAGATCAACTCCCACGCCGGCCTCGTCTTGCCGCGTAACTGGAAGGAAGAGAATGGCGTCCCCTGGAGCAGGTGAGCCAGGATGGGGTAGGACGCAACCCCGATTGTGCAGGGGCCACGGCCTTTCCAGATTGCCACCCCCAAGTCTTCCCAAAGGAGGGTGTTCTGACCAGTAGTGGGTTTCAAAAATTGTTTGAACCTACTCTGTGGGTGTGGCCTCCTTTGTGGGAGTGGCTTGTTGTCCATGTGACCGGATGAGAGTGGCTTGCCCCCCATGTGACCGGATATGAAGATGCTGACGACACTTGTCAGAACCACCTTAAATTCCCTCACACACAGCACTGGCATGCATAAGAATAGGATGTAAACTTGTTTTTGAAAAGGCATCTTTGGTTTGCGTTAAAACAACTTCAACACATGCAATGTTCTGATTGCACCACAAACGCAGTCGTCATCCTTACCTTTCACAAAGGCCCTGAGTTTTATAAATATGAGCTTGATAGTGTAGAGTAATCCTATCCAAGGACCAGTGGTGGGTTTCAAAAAAATTTTGGAACCTCTTCTGTAGGCGTGGCCTGCTTTCCGGGTCCACTGGTGGAACCTCTTCTAACCGGTTCGGTAGATTTGATGAACCGGTTCTACCGAATAGGTGCGAACTGGTAGGAGCCCACCTCTGGTTCTGACCCAGCTCCCCAAACACGACAAACCCTCAGAAGTTAACTCAGATTCCTTTATTCAGAGCGCCGGCAGCCCCAGCAAAATGTTTCTCTCTCCACGCCGGCTGGCCAGAAGATGAATAGTTCTCTGCCACACGTATTCATCTCCGCCCCCTGCCTTTTATCGCCAGAGCTATGGTGGGGCTTCACTAGCAACAGTGGCTCTTCCATCCCAAGGACCAGCCCATAGATTTCCACTGCTCTTCTCTCTGCCTTCTGCGCTTCCACGCGTCAGGCACTGGACCCAGCTGTTCGTCCTCTTCCTCATCAGCCACCTCCACACCTGGGGGCTGACAGACAGCCCAGGCTCACCTCTGCCAACTCCATTCCCTCTTCCCTCTTGGAGCTCTCAGGTTGCCTTGATGCTGACCCTGATTCCCATGCTGCCTCCTCCTCCTCCTCCTCCTCCTCCTCCTCCTCCTCCTCCTCCTCCTCCTCCTCCGATTCGGCTGCTGGAGGGGCTGGCGGCCAACAGGCCACAACAGAGGGCTTCATATCCCCAGACAGAGCGAGATCAGAGCAGGGGATCTCCTTTCCATAAGGGCAGCTTTAGAGTACAAGAATAAGGGGTCTCTAGCATTCTCTTCAAGGGGGTTAAGCAAAGAAAATGGGAAGGTGTCAACCACAGGCACTTCGGATACAAGGCTGGGTTGGAGAGCAGCATGGGCCGAAAAAGCAGAGCTGGATTTAGGGAAACAAGCAAGGCGGCGTCCACCAGTTCTTGTGGGGAGACTCAACAGCAGCATGGTGTGGGGAACACTGGGAAATGGGAGGGGGGCCCTGTAGCAGAGACGCGGGACAGGACCACGGAGGGCTCCTGGTTGCTGGATGGTTCTACAGTATGGAAATGTCAACACAATGGAGATGCATCGTGCTGCAGAGACGGAGGGAGGCAGTGGTGGGTTCTGGATCCCCGTGCAACCGGTACGGTGCAATGCGGCTCAGCATCTCCCACATGCATGCACGCAGCATGCATGCATGCATGTGCGCATGGGACATGCACGCATGCGTCCTTACCTCTGTGATGCCTCTGCGATGCTCCAGCTGCTCGGCAGAGCATCGTGCAGGTGCCGTATGTTCCGTGCGTGTGCGCGGAAGTGCCAAAGAGCTCAGGTAAGGAGCTCGGGCAGGTGGATGGGCCCTCTGGAGCACCATACTGGAATGGTGCCCGGTGCTCCTGGCAGGCACCAGTACGCCCGTACAGGAGTGTACTGCCTGCAATCCACCACTGGAGGGAGGGCATCGGGATCTTCAGACACAGGTGTTTCATCTGGACAGGTGGGGCAGGGTCACCCCAGCCACACCTGGAACTTGAGGCAGGACATCCTCTTGGCAGGTACCACTTAGCGGTGACTCAACAGCACGAGAACGAAGCCGTCAGCAGCAGCTTGTACATCCAGAACGACCCATGGCACCCCAGCGTGAGCTTTGAAAACTTCCTTCGGAACGACGAGAGCATCGACAAGCAGGTCAGAGAGAGAAGGTTGTATGTTTGTGTGTGTTGTGTATGTGTCTATGTGCGTTTCTAACTGGAGATTTCTTTCCGACAGGACCTGGTGGCCTGGGTGACGGTGGGCTTCCTCCACATCCCCCACTCGGAGGACATCCCCAACACGGCCACACCCGGCAATGTAGTGGGCTTCCTACTGCGCCCCTTCAACTTCTTCGACGAAGACCCCTCGGTGGCATCCCGTCGCACAGTCATCGTGCGTCCCAAAGAGTCTGGGCACGGGGTGCAGATTCAGCGCTGGACTCCAGAGAGCCCGGGACACTGCGTGACGAAGGTGCCCTTCAGCTACAACGGCACCTACAGCCCCATCTAGCTCAGCTGGGACCTTCTGATCATGGAACGCCACTGTCGCCGGTTCGAAACACACCCTCTGAAGGACCTCATCTAGTGATGCCCCTGGCCAGGCAGAGGGTCTGTGGGCAGAAAGACTGAGGAGGAACTGCCTCCCCCCCCTTGGTGTTCTCCCCACTCCAGATCCTTTCCAGGACTAGCTGTCCCTCGACTGCCAGCAGCTGGTGCTGATTCTGCCTCACTTGCTCCCCCTCCTGGCCCATTACTGACTTTAAGAGCCGAGGTGGTGCAGTGGTTAAATGCAGCACTGCAGGCTACTTCAGCTGACTGCAGTTCAGCAGTTTGGCTGTTCAAATCTCACCGGCTCAAGGTTGACTCAGCCTTCCATCCTTCCGAGGTGGGTGAAATGAGGACCCAGACTGTGGGGGCGATATGCTGACTCTGTAAACCGCTTAGAGAGGGCTGAAAGCCCTATGAAGCGGTATATAAGTCTAACTATTGCTATTTACAACAAGGGGCAAGGGGCCACAAGGGGGGAGTCTCGGAACTTCAGGATTGCAGGTATTACACCTCTGTAGTCCCGCTTCCCCAGAGGGTGGCTGTCGGAGCAGGGCTTCCCCTTTGGGCCACGGGAATCCTCTGCCCTACCCACCAGGGCTGTCGTGAAAATAAATTGGGATAAACCTTTCGAAGCACAGTCTACACAAATGGTGCCACACACAACACTCTCTCTCAAAGGGCAGCTCGGGATGTAGAAGGCCAAGAATATTGAGCCCCTAGAACAGTTGACGTTTTCAGGCCATTTTGGGGCCAAAATGGCCTGACAAACAGATTGAAAACAGCTTCTGTTTCGGCATTTTCAGGGCTTTTTCAGGTCATTTTTTCGCTGTTTTTGGCCATTTTCAGGCTGTTTTCCATCCCTCCGGCGCCTGCGAAGACATACATGCCCGAAACGAGAGGAGCAGCTGGCAATGGCGCGTGTGTCCACAGAGAAGGTTCTGCGTGCCACCTCTGGCATGCATGCCATAGGTTCACCATCACGGCCCTAGACACCCCCCCCCCACAGCCCCTGTGCCACTGAAGGCCCCACCCACAGCGCCAATCAACAGCAACTCCCCTACCCATGTGGCTCACGCAGCCACAACACTCGCAGTGGCCCTGCCGGGGAAGTTGCTCTGCCACACTCTGCACCCAAACCAACCCATACAGGTAGACTTTACCTTACAACAATTTCACTTTTGCTGCTAACCGAGACAGTGGTTTTGCCGTTTTATGAAGGTCATAACTGTCCTGGTCACAGTTGTGAAGCCAATCCCTGCCGCTATTCAGTTAGTAACACAAGTTTGCTTCACCGCCGTGTTACTAATGAATAATGGGAATGCCCGTGATATTGCTCGTCAGACGGTCGGGACCCTGGGTCACTGTGACAGTCGGACATACGAGCCACTGTGAGGCCATGGCAACGGTCGTGTAAAAAAACGGTCACAAATGACCGCACTTCTCCTGAATCTCCTGGGGGGGGCGCTCCAGTGTTTCCCAAGATAGGGAGTCCCCCACCTTCCCACCAACTCCTCCAGTTTTTAGGGTGTCACGTAAAAAATGGTGTCTCCACGCTGAACAGCCTCTCTTCCCGAGTGAAACGACCAGCTGTTGTTCCTTCGACGGTCAGTCCATTGCGTTGTCTGTCAACTGAACCAGGTACCTAGGACAACGTCCCACCCCCAGGCACACAGGTAGGTCCTCAACCTACTACCGTATTTGGGCCCAAAAATTTAAGTGGCTTAAGTCAGACATTCGTTGCGTTTTGCCTCATTTTATGACCTTTCTGGCCACTTCGAAGTGAATCAGTCTTAACTTGCTCACACAGTTGTTAAGCAAATCGGGTTGGAAGGTCGCATCACCTCCCCATGACGCTCTGTATATTGTAAATGTGAGTCAGGGGTCGTGTCAAAGACGTGGCCACGGGGATGCTGCAAAGGTCGTAAGGATGAAAAATGATCCTTTTTTCCAGTGCCGTTGTAACTTTGGTCACTAAACAAACTGTCATAAATCGAGGACTTCCTGTGGATGTGGGGCTTGGCTGAATGGGTCTTTTGGGGGAGGGGCTGTTAACACCCAAAGTACCAGGTGGGGCAGCTCTGTGTAGACCAGTTGTGGTGTCGTTCCCGTCACAATGCGTCCTCAAAATCAGTACAGAAAATGGGGAAGGGGCAGAATTGGTTGCCCCTCCTGGATGCTTTATCTCCCCCCTTTGCTCCCCCACTGCAAGAAATATATACAGGCAGTTCTCAATTTAAAACAGTTCACTTAGTGACTGTTCAGAGTTATGGCCAGTGGTGGGTTCCTACCGGTTCAGACCGGTTTGGCGGAACCGATAGTGGTTTGGGAGCCTGGGTCGCTGGAACTGGCAGTGACTCAGGCTTGCCACGCCCCCAAACCGGTTCTCCGGGTGATGCCATCTTGTTTTTCCGCTTCTGTGCATGCGCAGAACAATTTTTATTGCACTGTGCGCACATCAAGCGCACGAGTGTGCAACGCCTGCGTATGCAGTGCACCCAAAAGCCAACTGCCGGTCGTGTCTGCTAGAACCCACCTCTGGTTACGACGGCACCGAAAAAAGGGCTTAGGACCATTTTTTACACTTACGACATCGCAGCATTCCTAGGGTCACGTGATCCAATTTCAGATGCTTGGCAACTGACTCCTAATTATGACGGTCGCAGTGTCCCGGGGTCACATGATCCACTTTTGTGACCTTCTGACTCTCAATGGGGAAGCCAGATTCACTTAATAAGCAGGTTACTAATTTAAGAACTGCAGTGACTCACTTAGCAACATTGGCAAGACCAGTTGCAAAAAGGGGCCCATGTCCACTGAACCAATCACTCGCTTTGAGACAAAGGTTTGGGCCTCCAGTGTGGTCGTAAGTCCAGGACTGCCTGGACTTTCTGACCAGCTTTCCTCTTTTCCAGGCAATCTTTGCAACTTCCAGGCTGAAGCACACAGCCCTCCCCTGTGAACCCCCCCCCCACAAAGAGACCAGACCTGTGGGGAGGGGGTTTAGTCATCCACTCCAAGTTTATTGGGCATTGGTTGCTACTGCCGAGGACAGCATGCGCAGGGGGCGCGGGATGTAACGTGCGTCATTCTGATGTGTGGGGCAAGCTGGGAGAAGAGGGGGGTCTGGAAACCTGCAGTGTGGAGGGGTGCCGTCAGCACCCCCTTGATGGAACCTAGCTGTCTGCTACTAAGTGAGAGGGACCGATGGGGAATGACAGGAAGGGGGTTGCATCCAGCAGGCTGCTGCTTTAAAGGGGAGGGGGATGCAATGGGACGTGGGGAGGAGACCTCCCCCCATTCACCACTGTGTCCCCCTACACCCCATTTTCCCATCAGTGGGAACATTTAGGAGTGGCTGAGAAAGTGGGGTGCACTGTGCAGAGAACACACCCCTCAAATAGATGGGGAGTGATGCCCTGCCTGCAGCCCCATGTGTAATGGGGAGGAGCTGTGAACACAGCCCGGTTTCTAAGAGGGGAGGAGTGATCCAGCAGTAAATGACCCACACCCGCCTGTCTACAACTCTCACAACTTCTCAGCTCTCCCATGCGGGCTGCTCCGATCTCGAACGGTCCCCCCTGATGGACTCAAAGGGCTTGGAATTATTGCTCAGCTGGAGCCTCCCCACACCCCACCGAGAAATCGCTTTGGTGAAGCAAAGGTTGGATTATGAAAGTCCTGGAGGGGAGAGGGTCTCTCAAAAAAGAAAGCGGGGTACGGGGGCCCTCCGAGTATCACAAAGACTCCCCATAAGGAGATGGGGAGGTGTCCCGCTGCCCTCCTCAGGGGTTCCAGCTTGGGGTCCCTATAGGAGCACCCATTTTTCTCCTGGACTCCCCACTCAGCCACCGGGTTGATTGAAACCCCGGAACCCATGAAGGATGGTACATCACAAAGTTCAGATCCTTGCCGTCAGCGTCCTGTCAGCTCCGCCTACATCCTCCTCATGTCCTTCACACCACGTCGTCGTCCACAGTTCTTGCAGCCCTTCCGCCAGTTCCCCAGGCATCCTCCGGGATCTGCCCAGCTGTTAGGCCAGCTAACGTCATCATGGGAGAGTGGCTAGCTCTGCTCGGCCATGCCAGGCAGCCGCCCCTCGGGTGGGTCGCGCAGGCTCCTGGCAATCTTTGTCCACTGTATGCTCCCCATCGTGAAGAGACCCTCATCTGGGTCTCCGTCCAGAGTTGATTAACTGCCGGGGTCCGAGCAGTGTCTGTGCAAATCGGGAGGCAAGTCCGGTCCCCCCGTGGCAGCCAGCTGTCCCGGGAGAGAAAGGCGCCGAGGGGCCACGCAGGGCGGCTCCACCAGCAACACCACCTCATCAGTAGACTCGGTAGTGTCCACCCGGAGAGATGGAAAATGAGGCATCTGAGAAGGGATGAGAGGAAGATCAACTGTAAGTGGCCTTGGGGGAGGTCCAAGCCCCCTTGAAAGGGAAGGGATGGCTAGCACCCACAAAGGCAACGGCTGATGCCACATGAATCTGGTCCATCTGACAGACTCATGTCCATCCGGAAGGCTGGGATCCCGGAACACCAGGTGAGAGTCCGGCACAGGTTTCAGGAGCTGAAGATCTGGGGACAGGGCTCAGCTCTCTGAGGGGACACTCACCTGTGTCCGGGTGCAGAGCGCCTGGGCCAGGATGGGGGGGAGGGCCAGGGGGTGCTCCCCTGAGGTGGGCTCGGCGTTCGATGGGGGCTGCGGAGAGGAGACGGCGCTGTAGGTGGGAGGCACCAGGATGGCTTGGCGCTGCAGCAGCTGCAAGATGGAGGCCACGTCCGTTGTCAGGCGGTTCTCCAGTCTGGGTGGAAGCGACGAGAGGAAGGTAAAACGGCTGGCAATGCTTGGCTCCCACTGCTAGGTGGGCCGAGAGGGTAGGGACCCAGGCAGGCAAACAAGGCATCTCTTCCACGGATGTCTGTCCGTGGTACACACTGCCTCCACATCCATCTGCAGTGCCTTTGTGTAAGGAAGAGACTCCCTCCACCAACACACACACAAACACACACATACACACACACACACCGTCCCATGTCAGAACAGTGGCAACTTCCTTGTTCCACCCATCCAATTTGGCTTTCTCCGGGCATGAAGGGTCCTCCGTTGTTTCCCCCTCCCCTCCTTCTAGCCAACTCTTGGGGGGGGGAGCCTGTTTTTCCAGAAGGGGCTGGAAAAGTGAAGAGGACACCACCAAGAAAGGCCCTCTTGGCCTTGGGTGGGGAGGAGGAGTATCCTTCAACCCTCCCCCTTCCCTTTGCCAGCAAATCCCCAGGAATGATTCTGCTGAAGTTACAGGGCACAACCACACACACACACACCCTCTCTACCTGTTGAGCTGCTTCTGGAGCAGGTCCAGGCGGCCTTCCAGCTCAGCGCGATGCCGCCTGCTGGAGGGGAGGCTGCCGCTGCCGGCCAGGGGGAGGTTGAGGGTGGGACGGGCAGGAGTCGGGCAGCGGGGCAGCTCCTGATACTGACGTTCTCGGCTCTCACTCCAGAAGCTGAAGATATTCGACACACCTGAAAAGGCTCCTGGGAGGGGACACAGGAGGGATGTGTGTGTCAGCCCCAGGGGTCACTGCGATATGGGCAGGTCAGCCTCTAACCAGCCTCCCCCCAGCCACAAAGAGGGGCACTGCGCCGTGGCTCCTTGCAGGCCGGGAGAAGACAACAGCACAGCCTTCCCGCAGCGTAAGATGGGATGGAGGTCCCGTGTGATGGGTGAGGGAGGCCAAACCCCTCCCTCTTCTGTCCCCTATCCCCATTGATGATGTGGGCATGAGCGCCCCAACAGGCCTTACCGGATAGAGGGTTGCAGGAGTCGCTGCTCGGCTCCTCAGGGAGGGCTGCGGAGGGCGGAACAGCCAGGGGTCCCATGGTCACATGGAAAGGCGACAACTCCGTGGCCCTGGAGATGGGGACGGGGGTCTCCTCCTCGTCACTAGAGGCGGGGCTAGACACGGCTGAACTGCTGAGGCAGGGCTCCCACCTGGCAGCAGCGGGAGCCTGGCAGTTCTGGCCCATGTGCAGCACCTTGGGCTGGGACCTCGATTCCCCCAGGTGTTCGTCTGTGGAACAGGGAGCATAAAATTACTTTAGGGGTGCAGGTGTGTCTCAGGCAACGTCTCCAGGCAAGTGGGCCTAGGGCAAGGTTGTCAAACCCTGCCGCATTGTAGTTCTCCTCCATGGACCAGCCGTGGGGAGATGGGATGGACACTTCCTGCAGAATCTTGCCAGTCATAATGGGACACGGTGGGGTTCGTGAGTCCCCCTGTTCCCCATTTTTGTCCTGGATGCTCCACCCAGCCACCCTCACCTCTCCATGCCCCATTTTGGCCAGTAGGATGCTCCAGGAAGCTGTGTAGGCCAAAAATGGGGCACAGGGGGGACACTGCACACCCTGTTTTGGCTGAAAGAGGGACCACGTGCCAGTCCTTTGCTATTTCCAGGCGGGCCCCATGGGCCAGATTTAAGCACTCCACACACCAGATCCAGCCCCCATGGGCCTTGGGTTGGACACCCCTGGTCTAGGGTCTTCTGGTCCCCAGAGGGAGGGCGGGAAGGAGGGAGGGAGACCCAACCTTCTTTGCTGGGTGAGCAACGATGCCCTCTTTTTCCATCTCGGTTGGCAGTTCCAGCTGCCGGATTCTCACCCAGAAGATCAGCCCCCACCCAAAGGATAGCCACAAAAAGAGGCAATCTGCAGTGGCCGTACATGTGTGGTTCCCCCTCGCAGACTTCTCCCCCCACAAAGCTGTTGCTTGCTCCTGGCCCTTCAACCATTTGCTCCATTGGGATCAGCAGATGAAGCCAGGATCACACTGTCAATTCCTAAAGTTGCCATGGTGAGGAAAGGGGGGGGAGCACATTCCACACATACTTTCGGCCAGAGTCGGATCTCAGATGACTGCAGCAGGCATGGGAGGGGCGCACCTCATTGGGGAATGTGATTTATGACACAGACTGAGGGGAGGGAAGGAACAGGGGCAAAGTTCAGCTATAATTCAACGAAGCTCAGATCTGACTGCAAAAAGGTCTTGCCAAAATGGGGCTCCTAATAAATGACTGGTTTTCTTTTGAAACTTGGCTCCAGACTCATGAATCAATTAGGGCATTTTTAGGAAACCTGACACGACTCCTTGAATCTCTTCAAGGCTCCGATGTGGGAGGGGGAGGTTGAGGGCCCCTGGAAGGAGGAGCAAACTTCAAGGGAGGGGGGCAATGGGGCTGGGGGCACCCTCTGGCCAACGCTCACCTTTCTCGGTGCGCCGTCGGAAGGAGAGTTTGCGCCGCCGCATCCGGTTGAAGCCCTCGTTCATCTCCTCACTGCCAGGCGAACCCGGGATCATGTTTGTCTGCAAAGCCAAGCCGAGCGTTTACTTGGGGACAGGCGAGGCTCAGTAGGAAGGATGGGTCTGGGGAGCTCCGGGGACCCCTAGCCCGGGCTGGGCAGTCCCTCCCAAAGCACTCACATCTCGCAGGTTAAACGTGATCTCCAGGTTGGACCAGAAATGGTCAGAGAACTCCGGGTACATGTCCAGCACCTCCAGGAGATCTTCCCGGTGGATCTTGTGCAGGTCACAGTACGTCAGGGCTCGCACATCGGCATTAGACTTGCCGGGCCGCGCATAGAGGTTGAGCGGCTCCCCAAAAATATCGTTCTTCCCTGGGGAAGTAGACAGAGAAGGCGCAAGGATGGTGGGACACTAGCCAGAAGATGTGTGTCAGCTGCCACCTTATGTTTGTCTCGTGCTTCACGACAACGACAGACTGCCCTGAATTGTGGGGAGGGGGATACAAGGGGGAATGCTTGGAAATCAGTTGCCAAGGGTCTGAATCTTGATCATGTGACCACGGGGAGGCTACTGTGATTCCCCGAAAAATACGACCTAGCCTGAAAATAAGCCCTAGTTAAGACCTTGCCCTCTCTGTCCCACCGACTGGTTGTACGAGGTGGGGTGAGGCGCATGTGTAAAAATCAAGCAGGGGTGTGTCTGTGGAGCTGCCCCATGCGCCCTGCACCGCCACAGCCAGGCCTCCCACGTCCTGACACCTGTCCTGCCACATCCGGACTTCTGCAGCCACTTGTAGCCGCTTCCGGGAGGACACTGCGAGATTTGTCACACCGTTGCTGCCACTTGCAGGAGGCTGTGTGGCATGTCGAACTGGTCAGGCAATGGGGCGACAGGTGTTGGGGCATGGGAGGCCTGGCTGTGGCAGTTCTAAGGGAAGTACCGTATTTTTCAGACTTTAAGATGCACCAAGATTTCGAAGAGGAAAGTAAGAAAAAAAGTTTTGGTCTTCCCCGGCCCCCAGGACCACTCTGCAGGCTTCAGTAGAACTGGGGGAAGGCAAAAATGCCCCTGTTTTGTGGTAAAACGGCTCATTTTTTCGCAAAAATGGGATGCGGGGCAGGGCTTCCGCAGGCCAAAAATGGCTGTACTCAAGTGTATACAACGCACCAACATTTCCATGTGCTTTTAGGGGAGAGAAAGGTGCATCTTATACTCTGAAAAATAGGCAAGACATCACCCCCAAATAAGACCTAGGGCCCAAAAGAAACTAAGACCAGGCCTTATTTGGGGGGAAATACAGTACAAGGGTTGTGTGAAAAACTTTTATAAGTCACTTTTCTCCGTGTCAAACGGTCACTAAACAAATGTTTGTATCTCAAGGATTACTTCGCAAAGATGGGTTCCTACTGGTTTGGATCGGTTCGGCCGAATAGGTAGTAACTCAGCCGGAGACGGGACCGTACCAGTTCTATCCTGGGTTCCGCCATCTTTATTTTCTGTTCTGCACATGTGCAGAACAATTTCGTTGAAAAAATGTAATCCCCCCCCTTTTTAATGGAGTGTGCATGCCAGTCCCAGAGAGGCCCCCGTTTCTCCCTTCCCCCAGCCCTGCTGAAGCCTGCAGAGTGTTCCTGGGGGCCAGGGAGGAGGAAAACGTTTGCCGGAGCTCCCTTCGTTCCGGCGAGGTTGGAGGTGCCTCCCCCCACCCTTGTCAAAACTTTTCACCACCGTTTCAGTGGGCATGGCTTGGTGAAGGGGTCATGGGACTGGGTGTGTGTGAGTGACATCAAGCTGGCCATGCCCACTCAGTCCCATGCCCCCCATCTAGCCACACCCACTGAACCGGTAGTAAAAAAAATGTGAAACCCACCCCTGATTACTTGTATTAATACAGGGGCGCTGCCACCTTCCAAGGGGCATTCTGGGAGGAGACTTGAGAGGGAGGGTTGTCCTTTCTGTATGAACAGTGGCAGAACAAGGATGGTGAGGGAAAGCCCCTTCCTCACCTAGGATGGCCACCACCACGTCTCCTCGGAGGATTTCGATGGAGCCGCGGGAGATGAAGTAGAGGGCAGTGAGGACGTCTCCGGCGTGCACCAGGGTGTCCCCGGGCGGGGCGTGGGTGGTCTTGAACTTCATGGCCAAGGCGCGCAGGCAGCCCTTACTGGCGCCCCGGAAGGGACGGCAGTTCTGCAGCAGGGTGCGGTTCAGGTGCAGGCAGATGTCGGCTTGCAGGCACTCGGGGAATCCCTTCAGCACCTGCAGGGGGGTGAGAGTTGGAGGGGGCAGAGTTTGAATCGGGGCCCTAGGAGCTCCCCGTCCTGAGAAGTACCCGCGAGCGGTGGAAACGTGCGCTTGCTGATTGTGCCAACGAAGAGTGTGAGCACATGCTCATTGCAGTGGTGGGTTCCGGATCCCATTGCAACCAATACGCTGCAATGGGGCCCGGCATCCACGTGAAAACGTGCAGCACGCGCGTAGCACCCACGACGCCCCAGCTGCTCGGTGGAGCATCGCGCAGGCATCATATGCTCCATGCACGAAAGCCTTTATCGGCTCAAATAGCAGTAAGGAGAGTGGACAGGCAGGTGGGCCCTCCAGAGCACCATACCGGAACAGTACCTGGTGCTCCCAGCACGCACCGGTACGCCCGTACCGGGCTGTACCAGTTGTATCCCACCACTGCTCACCTGCCACCCAAATATGTGGGGATGTAGATACATGCTCAACCACTTCTGTGGCTCAGTTTGGAATGTCTTGAAGCTCGGTAGTGGACCATGGACCGGATGTTGTGGACTCCTGTTCTGTACTCCTTGGGTGTTCGAATGTGGGAGATCCCAGTGGCACAGGCGCTTCCATCCCCAGGATCCCATCAGGGGGACACTGGACCCCCAGACCCTCAGGAGGAGGTAGCAGCCAGGTCCTTGGGAGGGGGGGGCAGAGGGGCTACTCAAACTCACCGCATTCATGTCAATGCCGTTGGTGTACGACCAGGCGTGTTGGAAATATTCTTCTAGGCGCTGGCGTAAGGGGTTGGGGATTTGGTGGAAGCGGATGAACTCTCGCACCCGCAGCATCTGGGTGTGGTAGCGTGCGGTGCCAGAGTACAGCCGCTGGATGATGGCCGAGACGTTCCCAAAGATGCTGGCGTACATCAGTGCTGGCGAGAAGGAAGACATCCGTCAGCTACTATCACTCCCGGTGCCTGGACTCAGCATTTTGGCACCCAGAAAGGGTTGTGCCTCACACAGCGGTACCCCTGGCCAGGCTCAAGACAGTTCCCCCACTATGCGGCAAATCTGGGTATAAACTCCCCCCTCCCAATCCACAGGGCGATACGCAACACGCCGCCTGCTGCTATGGAAAAGCTGTGCTTTGGAATCACTCAGTTCCAGCTCGTCCTGCACGCCAAGAAGAGTTTCTGTGAGCATGCACAGAGAGCACCCACCCATTGTGAGGGGCCGATGCTCCCAGGACATCAATCTAAGGAAACATTGTCCCAAATCAGATGCCCTCCTGGGCGGCCGCCCCAACTGAGCCTCCCCCCCTTTCCCTGGGCAGCCACACTCACAGCCGATCAGCATGACGCAGATGGAGAAAATCTTTTCAGGGTTGGTGTTGGGCGACACGTTGCCAAAACCGACGCTGGTGAGGCTGCTGAAGGTGAAGTAGAGGGCGGTGATGTACTTGTCCTTGATGCTGGGGCCAAGGTGCGAGGTGCTCTCATTGAAGGGCTTGCCGATCTGCCCGCCCAGTGAGTGCAGCCAGCCGATGGTCTTGCCCTCCATGTTGCCGATGGCATACCAGATGCAGGCCAGCCAGTGGGCGATCAGGGCGAAGGTGCACATCAGCAGGAAGAGCACCGCCGCGCCATACTCCGAGTAACGGTCCAGCTTGCGGGCCACGCGCACCAGGCGCAGCAGCCGGGCCGTCTTCAGCAGCCCAATCAGGGTGGTGGTCTGTGTGGGCAGAAGTGGTGGGGAGGCTGTGAATTTCCCAGAGAGCCCCACTCTCATCCAGGGTCACCCACAGTGTCCCTCAACCCCTTTGCGCAGGCGGTTTCCACCCTGCGGTCCGCCGATTGTCATTCTCAGTGGGGACTCTCGGAGGCTGCACAGAGCACAGTCCCCCAACCTTTTCGTCGAGGGGAGGAGGTTGTTTGAGCCGAGTGGCAGGCCCACGCACACACCAATTGCCATTGTGTATGCCAGTGTTTCTCAACCTTGGCAACTTGAAGATGTCAGGACTCCAACTCCCAGAATTCCCCAGCCAGCGAATGCTGGCTGGGGAATTCTGGGAGTTGAAGTCCGGACATCTTCAAGTTGCCAAGGTTGAGAAACACTGGTGTATGCCCTCGGCTACTGCTCGCGTAAGTGTGGTCTGAGTTGCCCGTGACCATGGCATTTCCCTTCTGGACCACCAAACGCCCCATGAAAGCTGCCCAAGGGCACCGCGACCCCTCTCTGCCAGTGTGGGCCTCCTCTGTGTCGACCTAGTTTCTCCCCACAGCCAAGGGAGTCCTGAAGGGGGCCACCCAGCTGGGCTAGAGGCAGCGATGCCAGCTTTGAGGAAGAGCCAGAGCTGTCTAGACGGCCAGCCGTGCCAGCGGGGTCGCTCTCCACCCTCCCTCCCTCCCTCCGGCGTGCCACCTTCAATCCCGCTCCTCATTGCAGGCAGATCTCCAACAGATCCATTTCGGCTGGATCAATAGGAACCACCTTACACCGGGAAGTCAGAGCCCGCCGAGCTTCGGTTGCCAGAAAGACAAAAAATGAACATCTGGCACAGCCCAAATCAGAGCTTCTGTCCCCCAGCATGCCCGCTTCAGTGGCGGGGAAGGACACCTCCCCCCATTGTCCTTCAAAGTCCCTGACAATCAAAAGTGCTCCCTCTCCCTCTACCCGCAGATCATCAAACGACTTTCAAAAAGCAAAGACTTCCCCAATTTTTCCCCAAACCTGACACAGTGCAGCTAGTCCTCAATGTACAGCAGTTCATTTAGCGACCATTCAACGTTACCACGGTAGTGGAAAAAAGTGACTTGGGGCCGTTTTTCCCACTGACAACAGCTGGAGCCTCCCTGTGGTCACGTGAAACAAATCCACTTGGTAACGGACTCTTGTTTATGATACTCGCCACATCCCAGGGTCACTTCATCCCCTTTTGCGACCATCTGATGGGAAATCCCGATTTGCTTAACAGCTGTGTTACTAACTTGAACAGCCGCCGGGATTGTCTTAACAATGGTGCGAAGGAACGTCGTAAAACAGAGCCTAACTCGCAAATGCTTCACTTAGCCAGAGAAATCAGGGATTCTGTAGCATTCGTAAGTCGCGGACTCCCTGTGCCCTCGTGAGAAGTGGCAAAGGTGGCCCACCACCAAAGGCTGCCCCACCGCCACCATCCCAAGCGGGCCAAGCCATTCCTGACAGGGTCGTCTCCCGCCAGCCGCCCCCAGTACCTCTTCCGAGCCGGAGCCGAAGATGAGCAGGTCGAAGGGAATGGCCGCCACCATGTCGATCAGGAACCAGCCCTTGAAGTAGTGGATGGCGATCTTGGCCGGGTGGCTGACCACCTCTTCGTTGGTGTTGACGTAGGTGGTGCGGAAGTTGATCAGGATGTCGATGATGAACATGATGTCGACGATCAGGTCCACCACGTTGAGGGGGCTGCAGGAGTAGCTGCAGGGCCGTTGGTCCCGCCCCTCCGGGTTGTTCAGCAGGAAGGCGGCCGAGTACGGGGTGAAGATGGCCGTGTAGATGACCAGCAGCAGGATCAGCCAATCCCAGACCGCCTTGAAGGGGCTGTAGTGCAGAATGGTCCACTTATGGATGCGGGGAGCTTGCAGCTTGTATTCCGGGAGGACATCGGCGCCCAGCGACAGCACCTGTGGGGCAGGAGGGAACCTGAGCAACTCTAAGCTCCGCCCTCCCGGCCCCGGCCACGTCTAGGCACCCCCCCAAGTTTCCACTAGCTCCCCTTTCTGGATGTGCTCTTCAATGTGGGGTGTCTCGGGCGCTCCCTAGGAATGCAGGTCGGCTCTCACAATAGCCGCAACAGCCGCAACAGCCACAAACCCCACACACGCACACTCAATGGAACAACTATCCCCCATCGCCATGTTCAGTGCCCCATCCTGATCCCCCCCCACCTCCTGAAAAAAGTAATTGTGCTCCAGGCTCCACTTGAATACGGCAAATCATGCTCACCACGTAACACAAGTCGGACTACCTTGTGATGGAGAGGGGGCACTAAAGGCCACCTGTCCCACCCACCCCCTGCTCCAGCCCAGGGGTGCACAGAGTAACAGCCACCCAGCCGCCCCTCAGTCGCATGCAGCAGTTGAAGTCCCCCCCCCCCCCCGCTCTTAATCATGCCACCTGGGGGATTCTGGGAGTTGAAGTCCTCCTCTCTTAAGGCAGGCCTCTCCTTGCTCTCTTCCCCCTCGACTGCCTGGTCTCTCCCTGAGCCAGGAAATGTCTGCGGCTCCCTTAGAGGCACCTGAAGCAAAGACGATTCCTGCCGTGCCTCCCAGCTACTCCGAGGGTAGCAGCTCTGCCAACTGAAAGCCAGGCAATTATCTCTTGCCAGAGGCTGCCCTGCGCTTGGCACTCCTGCCCTGCACTGCCCCCCCCTCCCCACACAACAGGGCAGCCTCTGAACCCCCACCCTGGGCAGGGAATACCCAGGGGGACAAGGCAGAGACAGAAGGCCCTGGAGCAGAGGTGGGTTGCTACCGGTTCACACCGGTTCGGGCAAGCCGGTAGTGGAAATTGCGACTGGGTCCCTGAACCGGTAGACGGCAGGCTCGCCAGGCCACCAAACCGGTTCCCCGGTCGCCGCAGCACCTTTTTTTGATGTTTTTAATGTTCTGCGCATGTGCAGGCCTATTTATAGGCAACTGTCCGTGTGTGCGAATCGTGCGCGCACCGAACCGGCAGTAACGCTGGCACAACCTCACCCCTGCCCTGCAGGAGTCTGCAATCCGGGCACATCCAGGTCCATGTGCCGCGTTCTTATCCCTGCTCGGCCTAGCCCAGGGGTGTCCAACTCAGTTGAATGGAGGGCTGCCTCGGGGTTGTGGTTTTGACCTCGGAGGACCCTTAAGCAGCAGTCCCCCTGAGCGCGTGCAGAGTACGGTTCCCGCCTGCCAGTTCCCGAAATGCTGGGCACCTCTCTTGAAGAACTCAGAACGACCAACAGTTCAATCCCCACGGCTCACTCCGAGGAGAAGCATGGCGGAACCTGCCCCAGTCCAGTCCAGCCCCAGGCCCTCCCCCCAGAAGCCCTTTTCCTGAAGCCTCAACTGCCCTCCGTGCCATTCTTGAGTGGCAGGTGGAAGGGAACCCTAAGGATCATCTAGTCCAGCCGTGTCCAACCTTTGCGCCTTGACGGCAGGGCAGGAGAAGAGAACCAGGCCTCCTTGGTGGCGGGCCAGCGGTTGTGTAAGCAGCGGGTCAGTGTGCACGCACACAGCTGGACTTGGGAAAGTCCATGCCAGTTCCCTGCTTATGCAACTCGGTTCCCAACAGCTCCCCCTCTGTGCTGCGGCCCGGGGGGGGTGTGTACCCCAATTTTGCCCAGTGAGGAGATTTCAGCTCACCAGAAGACCCCATTATTGTGGGTCCTATGAGGGAAATCCTGGGAGAAGAAGGGAGCCCTCTCCACCCGAGGCTGCCCTTGAGGAAGTGCCAATCAAGAGTGCCTCTGAGCATGTCCAGAAATCTTGCGTCCCCCACCCTTCCTCTCCTGGGGAGTCCTGATCACCCCACGGCTTGTTAGCTGGGGGCAGCTTACCGTCCCCCTCCCCGCTCCTCCCCGCCATACCTTCTCCGTGTCTTTCTGCCGGCCTCTGGCCTGGGGGGGCGTCCCCGTCCTGGTCCAAGCAGCTGCCCCAGAGGAAAAGACCCACAGGTGAGGCGGCTCTGGGGGGGGGGGGGAGGAGCTCAGAAGGGGCAGCCCAGGGCAGAGGACAGTCCTGAACCAGCTGCAGGAAGGATGCCAGCGTCCTCCCGGCGAGTCCCGGGCCGTGCAGGGGGCTTCCTCGCAGCCAGTGGCCACAGACCCTGGGCACCATCAGCCATGCTGCTGCCAAGCCAGGCAGCCCCGCCAGACACAAGCAGCTGGCGAGGAAGTGGGGAGCGCATAAATTATCGGGGAGGGAATCTTACCCAGCCTGCCCTGCTCTCCAAAGAGGCATCTCCCCCCCCCAGCCAGGCAGACGGGGGGAGCGCTGGGGTGGCCCTGTCTCTTGCCATCTGGGCCACAGTCCAGAAGCCCCCCCCCCCCGCGATAGCTGCTCAAGGGGGGAAGCCTCCCCTCCCACGGAAAGCAACAGAGCCAGGCGGACGGAGGGGTGGAAGGCAGCCACGCTGGTTTGGCGCAGTTATTTTGGTGCCAGACGGGTTGGGGGGGGGGAAACAAGCCAGGGCTGGGGGGGGGGGACACCAACATGCCAGGGAGCCCAATTCCAGATTCCCCACATCAGAGGAGTTCCCTGCCCCACGGTGGCTGCTCTGCAAAGCAGAGGGATGGGAGGCCTCCTCCGTGCCAGGCCAGGTGCCCATGACGCTGCCCACTTGCTTGCCAAATATGGAAGGAGTCTGGCACCCAGTCTGATGCCAGAAAGTCCCCCCCCCCCCGTTTGTTTGTTCGGCTGAGTCTCCTTCCCCAGAAGAGAGGGGCGCAGGGTCCCCATCTGAACCGGCTACCTCTTTAAAGCTTGGCCCGTTTTCTCCTGGAAGGCGGGGGAGGACAGCGGGGGGGGGGGGGGAGAAGGAAGCGGGCCCAGGGCGGTTTGCCTGGAACTGACCACACTGCTTGGCCCGGGAGCTAAAATTAGCCACCCGTTGCGCTGTGCACCAAATTGGGACAAAAACGCTCTCTTTGCTGGAAATGGAGAGTGTGTGTGTGTGTGTGTGTGCGCGCTGAAGGCGCGTGCGTGCATGGGAGAGCAAGCTCTTCCCCTGGGCCAGGGGGCGAAGGAGAAGGGGGCAGCCCCTCTTTGGGACCTGCAGGCTTGGGAAACCGGGACGAGGGACGAGCTCTCCCCCCAAAAACAGGGACCTCGGAGCCCTTCCTGCTCAGAGCCCCCCGCAGCAACTGGACCAGCCCCAGAGTCTTTGGGACAGGAGGACCCACAGAGGGGACCCAAGTTATCTGAGTGTGTGTGAGTGAGATCTGGAAGAGGGGGGTGAGAAGGAGGGGGCAGAGTCCTCCCCACCTCACAAGGGCCTGGCTTTATGTCCTGCGCGGAGGGGAGCGTGCTGCCCCCTCCCCTAGGAGCACGGGAGGAGTCCAGCCCTGCCTGCCTCCGGGCTCTCCTTCCCGCCCCACCCCCACACTCAAGGGGGAGCTGGGAGGGGCAGGGCATAGCAGGCATTGCCCGGGGATGGGGGGGAGAGCTTCTTCTGCCCCACCAGCCCTGGAGGGAGGGCTGCGTGTGTGTTTGTGTGTGTGTGAAATTTCAATTTTCACAGCAGCCACCCACAGGAAGGTCTCTTCAGGGTCCAAATTGCTTGGGGGGGGGGGAGGGGGCGGCGTTCCGAGAGATCCACCATCCAATCCCTTTAAGATAGGGGGTCTCCACCCTGGGCCAATTTCAGACTTGTGGACTTCAACTCCCAGAATTCCCAGCTGCTTGGCGGAGTTATTTTGTTGCCAGATGGGTAGAAAACACGGCAGGAGTGTGGGGGGGGGAGGGGGGGAGGGAGACCCTGGCTTGGGAATTCTGGGAGTTGGAAGTCCACAAGTCTTCAAATGGTCAAACTTGGAGACCCCTTAAAGGGACCAGATGGTGGATCTCTTGGTGCCCCCCTCAACCATTTTGAGCTGCAGGTCAGGACTGGAAGAGACCCCAGACCTTATTGTGCATTGCTGTTCTGAAATTTGAGACCCCCCCCCGTTCCGCAGCCTTGTCTCTAGGGCTGGACTAGGGAATTCTGGGAATTAAACTCCACAAGCCAAGTTGGAGACCCCTGCTTTAATGTGATAGAGCCCTCTCCACCCCCCCCCCTGGAAATTGCTCTCTGCACCCCCCCTAGAAAAAAGCCTTCAACCCACACCTTCCAGCCCCAGGACAAGGGAACACAGGGGGCTTCCCCCCACATCCGATCCATGGGGCAGACCCGGAGGGATGCAGCGATATAAGAAAACTCTCTTTTAGCAGAGAATAACCCGAAGCCAAGACTTCAAGTCTCGATTTCGGGTTATTCTCTGCTAAAATTTCCATGCCAATCCTTCGGAGGGGCGAAGCTGCCCGAATTCAAGGATCCAGGGGTGGCCGATCTTCCATGCCAATCCACCGGATCCCAACCTCACGCCCCTCCTCCGCCAACCCGCTTCCACCTGCTAGAAAAGATGTTTTAATTGGCCGATTCCAAATTTCTAGGTTTATAATAAAAGTTTATAGGATGATGATATTGGCTGCCTGTTTTATGGACGAGGGGAGGCCAGATGGGACAGGGAAGCCCCACCCCCGATTTGGGGGAGGGGGGAGAAAAGAGGAGAGGGGCACCACTTTTGTTCACAAAAATCAAAGAAAAACAAACACCCCCAAACACACAATCTCGTGCGCGCCGCACAAAAAAACCCAACAACTGGTTTTCCTAGGAAACGATCTATTTGCTAGACGGCTGCCAAGGATCGGACGTCCTGCTGACAAGATCCTTAGTCGTCCATCAATGCCATCTCAAATTCCAGACGTTAAATGCAACTTTTTTTGGCGTTTGTGTGTGGAAATTTGGGCAAATTCTCACTTCTCGGGACAAAAGTCGGGGCGCCGATGGAAAAAAAGGGTGAATCTTAAAAATTGGGGTCACGGACGGCTTTGACGCCCGTCCTGATCAAGGGAGAGGAGTACGAGGGACAACCAAGCATTTGGGGGGGCCCCAGTGATCATCTAAACCAGGCGCCTGTTGAGGGTGGGTGGGGGAGGGGGCACCCCAAAACCGACTATTCTGGTATGGGCAATCTCAATACTTTGGGGGGCTGCTGAGAAGACGTCCCTTTGGGGTTGGGGGGGGCTTTCTGATTTCATCCCACCCAATTGGGATCCCGGGGTTGGTGGGGGGTGGCAGGGGAGGGGCTTCGCAGGAAGAAAAAGACCCTCTGAGCAGGAAGGGAGGAACATGCAGCGGGAGGTAATTCAACAGGGAAAGCCCTCCACAGTTGCCCCCTTCTCAATCCTCAGACCCCCCAACCCCTTTGGCAAAAGGCGGGAAGTCAGTGCAACGAACGCAAGCCCCCTCCCCACTTGGGGTCCCAGAGACATCTCTGGGGTGGGGGCCACTGGAGCGAGGACGGGTATATGTGTTTCTTCTGAGGAGGCCTCCGACTAATGGGAAAGCCACAACGGCCCAGTTTGGGGGAGGGTCTCCTTGTGGGTAGGGGCTTGGCAGACCGGGAAGAGCCCACGAAGCATCACCAGGTGTGTGTGTCTGTGTGTGTGTGTGTGTGTGTCTGTGACTCCTCACAGCTGAGGGGCTCTTTCTGACAATGCCCCACTCTACAGGGAGCTGCCCCAAAACAACAGAGCCTCTGAGCATACCCAGAAGTTCTTCTTCGCCCCTCTGGAATCCAGATCCCCAGACTTCTCCCCCCCCCCCACACACACACTATAAAACCCCTGCTCCGCCCCACCCACCTCTCCCCCGCCGTACCTCCTGAGCCACCAAGCTGGAGATGCGGACGGCCCGACGGACACGCGAGTCCTTGTCTTCCAGCTGTATCGGCTGCCGGTTTCTGCCCCGAGGCATCCCGGCCGGAGGGAAGGGGCTGGCCGCTCAGAGGGGGTGTTCGGAGGGTCCGCAGCTGCCCCGCCGGGCATTGCAGGCCGGAATGGGGAAGGGGGGCCGGCCCAAAGAGCAGCCCGAGGACTCCAGGCAGCTACATCTGGAAGGACCCTGGCTTCTTCGGAGAGCGGCTGGCAGAGGGAACAGCTGCCAGCTCCTTCCCTCCCCGCTCCCCTCCCCCTCTGCTCCGCCCTAAGAGGCACCCCCCCCTCCTGGCTCCTCTGGGCCCCTCCCCTTACTCAAACCTTCCCAAAGATCTCTTGGCAGATGGGACAGACCGGGAGCAGCCGAGATGGGAGATGCCGGCTGCCGACAAGGGATGAACCCCCCCCCTCACCTTGCTCCCCCCCCAGTCCCTGGGGAAAGCAGGGGTCACCTGCTCTGTTTTTTGGGGGGGGGGTCTTTTCCCAGGCCCTGCAATGCAGCGGCAGAGTCTTGGGTAAGGGGAGAAGGATGGGTCACCTTGAAGTGAGCTATATCGCCGTTTCCTGCAGCGGCCTTGGCAGTCAGCTACAAATTATGGGGCTGTCCCCCCCGTAACACCCCCTTTTTTGGCAGGGGATCCTCGTGATGCATCTCAGCAGGAAAGGCTGAAAGAAGAGCCCCCCCCCCTCAATGCGTCCGTGGCTCTTTTGCTGCTCCCTCTGGGAGGAAGGTCCCAAGGTGGGCAATGCCCCTCACGGCCTCCTTCGACGCTGCCCCCCATCTCCGGGCACCCGTCCTGCAGCCATCAAGGCTCCGAGCTGTGCCTCTTTGGCCCCCAGGGGACCTGAGAGGAGCCCCCCCCTCCCAGGCTCCACCACCAGTGGGGGAAAGACCCCCGCCCTGAAATCGTGGGAGGTTCGCAGGGTCTCCTCCTGGCACCTGCGTGGGGAGGCAGGCGACTGACGCCATCCCAGATGAAGCTCCAGCCTTGGGAACATCAAGACGGTTCCCCTGCCCCCCCCTGGCCCCCCCCTTTCACTTGAGACGGGTGGATTCATTTGGCCAACCTATTGGCTGCTCCCGTCCCCCTGCGGAGCATCCCTAGGCGGCCCAGACAGAGCTGGATGTTTGGGAGCAACCAGAGACGACCCAAAAACACCCCGGGGAAGAAGGGGAGCCAAGGCCAATCCTGAAACTGGAATCTCCTACCAGATCTCTCTCTCCATCTCTCTCTCTTTCATTTTCTCTCTTTCATTTTCTCCCCCTTCCTCTTTCCCTCTCTCTTGCTCTCCTTCTTTCTCTCTCTCTCCATCTCTCTCTCTTTCTATTTTTTCTGTCTCTCTTCTCCTCTCCCACTTTCTCTTTCTCTCCCTTTCTCCCTCCCTCCCTCTCCCTCCCTCTCTCTTTTTGTTTCTCTTTCTCCCTCTCCCTCACTCTGTCTCTCTTTCATTTTCTCTCTCTTTCCCCGCCTCTCTTCTTCCCTCTTTCCCTCTCTCCCTCCCCTTCTTTCTCCCTCTCCATCTCTCTCTCTCTTTTTCTCTCTTTCTGCCTCTCTCTCTGTCTCTCTTTCGTTTTCTCTTTCTTTCTCCCCCTCTTCTTCCCTCTTTCCCTCTCTCTCCCTACCCTTCTTTCTCCCTCTTCATCTCTCTCTTTTTCTCCCTCCCTCCCTCTCCCTTTTTCTCTCTTTCTCCCTCTCCCTCTGTTTCTCTCTTTCATTTTCTCTTTCTTTCTCCCCCTCTCTTGTTTCCTCTTTCCCTCTCTCCTTCTCCTTCTCTCTCTCCATCTCTCTCTCCCTCTCTCTTTTTCTCTCTGTCCATCTCTCTCTTTTTATGACTCTCTTTTCTCCCCTCTCCCACTTTCTCTCTTTCTCCCTCTCCCCCGTTTCTCTCTCTCTCCTTTCTCCCTCCCTCTCATCTCTCTTTTTCTGTGTCTCTCTTCTCCCCTCTCCCACTTTCTCTTTCTCATTTTCCCCCTCTCCCCTTTCTCATTCTCTTTCTCCCTCTCCTTCTTTCTCTCCCTCCCTTTCTCTCTCTTTCTCCCTCTTTCACTCCCATTCTTCTTTTTTCTCCCTCTCCCTCTTTCTCTCCCTCCATCTCTCTTTCTCTTTTCCTGTCTCTCTTCTCCCACATTCTCTTTCTCCCTCTCTGCCTCTTTCTCCCTCTCCCCCTCCCCCTCTCTCTTTCTTTCTGTTTCTTTCTCCCCCTCTCATCCTTTCTCCCTCTCCCTCTTTTTTTCTCTCTCTCTCTTCACTATATCGCCATCTTTCTATCTCTCTCTTCTCCCCTCTCCCACTTTCTCTCTTTCACTCACTGCAGGTCTGCGGGGCGGGGGGGAGAATGCTCTTCCCTGGGCGAGGGCATCGGTCAAGCAGGCCAGCGTCCCCCACAAGCATGAAGGATGCATTCTGTGCACCCCTCTTCACTGCCAAGACCCCCCCCTCCATAGGAGCCACTTCCTGGGGAGGGGGGGCTCTGCAGTTGCCAGGCAGAATTTCCCTCCCCCCAAAGAGGTGCCTGGATCCAAATGGCTGGTTCCTAAATTTGGTGTCTGCACCTTTGCCGTCCTGAAGAGGAGACGGCCTGATAGCTGTCCCCACAGAGGCAGATACCACCCACAGGACTCAAGCACAGGAGACCCCTCCCCATCCTGTGTCCCCCCCTCCCCCAATTGCTCAATCTTCAATTGTAATCACACACACACCGGTTCCTCTTTGCTGCCCCTTCCCTGGCTGCCTTGCCATGTTTGTTGCCACCTCAGCCACACTAGGAATGGACTAGATGACCTCTGAGGTCCCTTCCCAACTCTGCCCTTCTATGATTCTGTAAGGGCCTCCTGCTTGAGCAGGGGGTTGGACTAGATGACCTACAAGGTCCCTTCCAACTCTTCTCTTTCTATGATTCCGTAAGGGTCTCCTGCTTGAGCAGGGGGTTGGACTAGATGATCTCCAAGGGCCCTTCCACCTCTATTCTGACCAATCCGAGCAGAAAGACCAAGGCACTCCTCCTGAGCAAGGATGTGTTTCCCCCTACTGCCCTTCTCTGCCAGTGCCCGCCGAGGCCCCCGTCTATCCACCTGCCAGCCACTGGCGACGCCCAGCAGAGGGGCCTCCGAGCGTTCCTCCTGCAGGTTCCCTGGCTCTCACCTGGGTGACCTTCTCTGTGACGTTGTGGGTGCGGTCCTTCAGCTTGCTGGGGGCGATGATCTCCTTCTCGCTGGAGGGGGAGGTCAGGAAGGCCTCGGCCTTGAAGTCCACAAAGTTGAGGGTGATCTGAGGGATCTTGCTGATCGCCCGGTAACGCATGAGGTCCGAATCGGAGGTGGAGTTGAGCAGGTGGCTCCGGGCGTTGTTCATGGCCCCTGCTGGGAAACCCCAAAGGTGTGAGCAAAAGAGGGGGGGTGCTTCAGTCTCCCCCCCGCCCACGTGAGGACACCCCGAGCCCAAAGCCTGTGCCCTCTTCATCGGTCCGGCTGGCCAAGGGCACCGAACTCTCCCGTACAAAGTCGCTCAACAACATTCCACCCCAAACCCTCACCCTAAACCCTAATCCTTACCCCAACTCCCACCCTAACACTAACCCTAAACCCCAACCCTCACCCTAAATCCTAATCGTAAACCCCAACTCCTAACCCAACCCCAACCCTAACCCCTAACCCCCGCCCCTAACTCCAACCCCAACCCTAACTCACCTTGTCTAACCCTCACCTTAACCTCTAACCCTAAACCCCAACCCTCCCCCTCACCCTAACCCATTGACAAGACATCCCCAAATCTGTTTCTGCCAAGACGGGGAGAGATCTCCTTCTCTGCCCCACTGGAGTTGTGGGTACTCCAACACGGGAGGTTCTGGAGAAGAGATGGAACCACCATTGGTTCCATCCATTGGTTCTGGAATGGTAAAGGCTCTCTTGCTTGAGCAGAGGGTTGGACTAGAAGACCTCTAGGGGTCCCTTCCAACCCTATTATTCTCTTATTCTGAATGGCATAGAGTCTCCTGCTTGAGCAGGGGGTTGGACTAGGTGACCTCTAGGGTCCCTTCCAACCCTGTCTTTATTATTCTGAATGGCATAAGGTCTCCTGCTTGACAAAGGGGTTGGACTAGAGGACCTCGAAGGTCCTTTCTAATGCTATCAGCAGTGCTTGCCTGCCCAACCTCCTCCGGACTGGACGGCACATCCGTTGGCACCCCTCGCACCCTGCCTCCCAGCACCCGTGTGGGGACCCACCTGTGCTGGCATGCCGGCTGTGGGCCCAGCCTTTCTCCCCTTCGCCCTTCATGGCCTCGATGTCGTCCACCGAGGACGCCCGGCGCACGCTGTAGAAGCTCTCGCGCGAGCGGCTGCGGGTCAGGCTGCAGTTGGAGAAGGAGGCCTCCAGGTGGAGGAGGGTGGCCTTGTCCATTCGGGGCGAGGAGTGTGTGACCGGGGGGTCCTCTCTGCCGTCCCCCCTGTGCTCCATCAAGGCACGCCGGTCCTCTGGCTCCGGTTCCTCCTCCTCCTCCTCCTCTTCCTCGCAGCCCAGGCAGGCGTGGTCCAGGGAGGAGGTGACTTCGTCCAGAGCCACGGACTCACTGCTGGGCTTGGACAGGTCCACCACCACGGCTTCATCCGGCTCATCCGGCGGCAGCGACTGCTTGCTCCCGGCCAGGGCCAGCAGTGCCGGCAGCTTCAGTCGGAAGGATTTCCCGCGGCCTGGAAGGCAGAACCGGGAGGCGCATTTGAGTGGCGGGGTTGAGAGGGAAGGGCAATGAGCCCCTTCCCCATCTGCAGGTCGGACTAGAAGACCCCCGGGGTCTCCTCCGCCTTGGCTACAGATCGACTTACAATGGCTTATTTAGCGACTGTTCAACCTTACAACAGGGCCGCTAAGAAACTGTTGTTCCCTCTTGCGATCCCCGTGGTTGCAGGATCAACATTCGGATGCTTAGAAAGGGCCTCGTTTTTGTGACGATCGCAGCGTCCCCCGGGCCACGCGATCCCCTTCGGGTGAGCGGAGTCAACCACTTAATGACCGCGTGGCTATGGGCCTTGAGTTGGACCCCGCTGGCCTAGGGGGATAGGGACGCTTTGACCACCAGGGGTCAGCAGGCCTCCTTGTGGCCTGGCCCGGAGGACGATGGAGGCTTCCAAAGTGCCCCTCATCCCCAGCAGGACCCACCAGTAAGAGGAAACCTCTTCCCGCCTGGGGCCTTCACATAATCCCCCCCCCCGCACTTTGTGCTCTCTCTCTCTCACAAACACACACACACACAGAGAGTTGCTTTCAGAGCCGAAATTGTGCCCTCTTCCCTGCAGAGAAGCACCGGGACAGGCTGTTCCTGTAGGAAGGAGACAGTCACCTCTGCCTGTCCTCCCCATCTATCCTCCCACGCGGTTCTGCTCCTCCACCCCACCCCCCTCCTTCGGCTCTCGGCCAAGCTGTCGGAGCAGCCTGACCCGAGGGGACCCCGGAGTCCCCGCCCGGGACCAGCCCCTCCCCGTCCTCCAGACAGCCCCCCCAGCCGGTCACGGAAAGCCCCCTTTCTTCTGCTGCGGCCCCCACCCCCAAATCCCCGTCAACAAAGGTGTTCCGCTCGTGTGGCTGGGGGGGAGGGAGGGGGGGCCCCGAAAGCCTCCCTGTGGCTGGGAGACTTGCCCGGGTTTCCATTAGCTCTTCCTGCAGCATTTTTAAGATCTGGTCACCCTGGAGGTTGGGGTTGCCAAGGACCATATCCTCCAGGCTTTGGGCCTCTGGGGCACTCGCCCCCCCTCCACCCTCCGCGGCTGTCCTCCCCCCCTTCCCAACCTCCCCTCTTCTCTCCCCCGTGGGGTCAGACTAAGAGTAGATAAAGGACTTTCTCCTCGGGGCTTTGCCACCCAGCCCCACTTCAGTAGGCAAGTGGGGGGCACGGCAGAAGGGGGCAAGGGGTTGTTTAGACTGGGGGGGGGTGTGTTTGCCAGCCCCAGAAAGTCAACCAGAGCAATGAAGAGCTAACCCGGATTGCTTCTTATACCCCTATCTGAATAGGATGGTATCAATCAGCGGCCCCCAACTTTGCTGGTGCAGAGACCAATAGCAATAGCAATAGCAGTGAGACTTATATACCGCTTCATGGGGCTTTCAGGCCTCTCTAAGCGGTTTACAGAGTCAGCATATTGCCCCCAACAACAATCCGGGTCCTCATTTCACCCACCTCGGAAGGATGGAAGGCTGAGTCAACCCTTGAGCCTTGGATGGATAGATAATAGATAAGATAGATATAGAAGATAGATAGATAGAAGATAGATAGATAGATAGATAGATAGATAGATAGATAGATAGATAGATAGATAGATAGCAATAGCAGTTAGACTTATATACCGCTTCATAGGGCTTTCAGCCCTCTCTAAGCGGTTTACAGAGTCAGCATATTGCCCCCAACAACAATCCGGGTGCTCATTTCACCCACCTCGGAAGGATGGAAGGCTGAGTCAACCCTTGAGCCTTGGATGGATAGATAATAGATAAGATAGATATAGAAGATAGATAGATAGAAGATAGATAGATAGATAGATAGATAGATAGATAGATAGATAGATAGATAGATAGATAGCAATAGCAGTTAGACTTATATACCGCTTCATAGGGCTTCCAGGCCTCTCTAAGCGGTTTACAGAGTCAGCATATTGCCCCCAACAACAATCCGGGTCCTCATTTCACCCACCTCGGAAGGATGGAAGGCTGAGTCAACCCTTGAGCCTTGGATGGATAGATAATAGATAAGATAGATATAGAAGATAGATAGATAGAAGATAGATAGATAGATAGATAGATAGATAGATAGATAGATAGATAGATAGATAGATAGATAGATAGCAATAGCAGTTAGACTTATATACCGCTTCATAGGGCTTTCAGCCCTCTCTAAGCGGTTTACAGAGTCAGCATATTGCCCCCAACAACAATCCGGGTCCTCATTTCACCCACCTCGGAAGGATGGAAGGCTGAGTCAACCCTTGAGCCTTGGATGGATAGATAATAGATAAGATAGATATAGAAGATAGATAGATAGAAGATAGATAGATAGATAGATAGATAGATAGATAGATAGATAGATAGATAGATAGATAGATAGATAGATAGCAATAGCAGTTAGACTTATATACCGCTTCATAGGGCTTTCAGCCCTCTCTAAGCGGTTTACAGAGTCAGCATATCGCCCCCACAGTCTGGGTCCTCATTTCACCCACCTCGGAAGGATGGAAGGCTGAGTCAACCCTGAGCCGGTGAGATTTGAACCGCTGAACTGCAGATCTGCAGTCAGCTGAAGTAGCCTGCAGGGCTGCATTTAACCACTGCGCCACCTCAGTGGCACTGGCATTGGGGGGGCCGGAGGGAGGGAGGGATGGTTACTTGTATTGTATTCCCCACTGCAGTCGTTAAAGATTTCTTCTACGTTTCCCTTCTTGGCAGCCCCAAAGACACACGGCAGCTAAAGAAGCGTCATTGTCTTGTCTGAAGACCAGCCGGACGCACAGATGGGGTTTCCAAGGGCGACCGTTGCGTCCCTCCGCCCCTCCCCTGCAGACAGAGCCCCCCCCCTACCTGTGGGCAACCAGGCGGCGGGCGACACCCAGTGGTTGGTGTTCTTGGCCGAGCTGGTCAGCAGAGCCCGGTCCACCACCACCTCGAAGTTGAGGATGAACATGATGACGGCACCCTCCTCGTTCTTCACCGGCACCACATCCACCAGGCACAGGAAGCAGCTGCCTGCCAAAAAAAGGGGGAGGAGGGGGGAGATCAGAAGAGGAGAGAACCCCACTTTCGCTCCCCCTTCCTCAGGGCAGGGGAGAGAGTGAGGGGGGGGCTAAGACCCTCCTCCTCTCTTCCATCCCCCCAGACTGCTGCTGGCAAGGACACCCCCAACTCCGAGGGGAGGTTTGGGCCCCGCGTGCCTCCGGTCCCCTCCAGAGATCATTCAAAAGGGGGGGCCCTCGGGTGGCCCCAGTGCCCTGGAGGTGCCACCTGTGCCAACAGCCCTGGGCTGGGTAGAAGTCCCTCTCCCTTCACGCTCTGCAGCTCAATGACAGTCAAGAGAGCTGAACAAATGACAGACTGCAGGATGGGATGGGAGGGAACAGGATTAGAACTAGAACAGAATAAATGGAGAAATAGAATTAGAACTAGAACTACACTAGAATATAGAATAGAACAGTGTTTTTCAACCTTGGCAACTTGAAGATGTCTGGACTTCAACTCCCAGAATTCCCCAGCCAGCGAATGCTGGCTGGGGAATTCTGGGAGTTGAAGTCCAGACATCTTCAAGTTGCCAAGGTTGAAAAACACTGGAATAGAATAATAGAGAATAGAACAGAGTTCGAACTAGAACAGAATAGAAGAGGCAGGAGGGGTAACTCATTGTGCTGAATGGAGGGAGGGGGCTCCCACACCTGGGTTTGACCTCCATGGAGATTGGGGGAGGGGTCAGGCACTTCCCAAGCTCTCGCCCCCCCCCCCTCCCCGGATGGAGGCAGTGCCCAATCGCTGGCATGAAGCTTCACCTGGCATCCTGGGAGATACTTGGGGGGGGGGGGGTTAGTACCCAGTAGCGACCAACGAAGGGCCAGGTGAGGCATTTGGGGGTGCAGCAAAGGACCCCACTCTTGGGGGGCAGACGCTGTGTGTTTAGGGAGCCGCCACCAATAAGCAGCAGGGCCACCCGATCACCCCCACAATAGTGGGGTGCCACTGGCGACCCTCAGCCCCACTTGGGCCAAACCCGCCTTTCCACTCCCAGGATCTGGACTGAATCCCCCCCCCCAAAGGTCACACTCGCGGGGCACAAACCCCAATGCTTAGAATGCTCAGAATGGAACATTCCCTCAAGCAACCTTCACACGTCCCTCCCTCGTGAATTCAACCGAGCCTCCAGTCACCAAAGCCGCCATCTTCTCCCTTTCCAAACGTTAAGTTGCTAGTCCTCAGGAAGGTCAAGCCTCTCGCTGGCTGGCTGAAGACCTCTGGGGTTGGAGCAGCCCTCCTTCCCCCCTCCCCAGAGCCCTCCCCCTCTCCCCTTCCTCACCTACCCCCTATCACGCAGCCCTTCCCCTGTGAAGGGGACCAGGGCACCCCTGGGCCCACGCAGAGTTCATCGGGGAGTTCAGCCCTGGCATGGCTGGTGTCCCAGTGCCGAGGGAGGGGGGGGATTCTCTCTCTGCACCCCAAGTGAGGCCGGGCACCGCCAAGCGGAAGCCGGCTTGCCAAGGGCTGACTAACATGCCCACCATAGCCAGAGATGGGCCGTTTTGCCAACCTGGGACAGAGAGAGAGACAACTGGGGAATTTGGCAGGGCATTTGGCATCCAAATAAGGCCCTGGCCAACTGCCGCCACCACCGCACGATGGCAACCGGCAAAAGCAGAAAGGGGGGGCTGACCCCGAAAAAGGCAGGTTCAGAGGCGGAGCAAAGTTTTGGCACCACGAATACATCAGAGTGGAGGTGAAACCGCACGAAGAAGCAGGAGTGACCCTCAGAACCGGGGGCGACAGGATAACAGTGTTTCAATATTTGGGGGGGGGGGCTGCCCCAAAGAAGAGGGGGTCCCCTTGTATCCCAAAGCCCCAGAGGG
Source organism: Thamnophis sirtalis (assembly GCF_051295495.1). Taxonomy (NCBI): domain Eukaryota; kingdom Metazoa; phylum Chordata; class Lepidosauria; order Squamata; family Natricidae; genus Thamnophis; species Thamnophis sirtalis. Next base: position 399,240 of record NW_028261384.1, read on the forward strand.
CAGGAGAAGAGGCAACAGAAACCAGCCAAGGAAGGAAGAAACCTGGCATGAAGGAGGCATTTCCTAAAAGGCAGGGCAATTAACCAGGGGAACTGCTTGCCACCAGAAGTTGGGGCACTGGAGGTTTTGAAGAAGAGACCGGACAGCCACCTGTCTGAAATGACATAGGCTCTCCTGCTTGAGCAGGGGGTTAGACTAGATGACCTCCGAGGTCCCTTCCGGCTCTGTGATTCTGTAAGGCTCTCCTGCTTGAGCAAGGGGTTGGACTAGATGACCTCTGAGGTCCCTTCCAACTCTCTGCTTCTGTAAGGGTCTCCTGCTTGAGCAGGGGGCTGGATTAGATGACTCCCCCCCCCCAAGGTCCCTCCCCACTCTCTTATTCTGTAAGAGTCTACTTCTCTAGCAGAGGGCTGGACTAGATGACCTCCAAGGTCCCCTCCAACTCTAAATCTGTAAGTCTGCTTCTTGAATAGGGGGTTGGACTAGATGACCTCCGAGGTCCCTTCCCTCTCTGTCATTCTGCTCTCTCTCCATAGGCTGCCCCATGTCAAGAGAGACCTGGCGCCTCCACCAGCAGTCCTCAACCTGTGACCAACCTTCCATTGTTAAGCGAGCCATTGGTGAAGCACGGTTTGTTCCGTCTTACGAGTGTTCGCAGGACGGTCGTTAAGTGAATCTCTGCAATTATGACCTGAGCAACACACAGTCGTTAAGGGAATCTGGTTTTCACTGTTGACTTTGTGCACAAGGTCACGAGGGTGTTCAGGTGATGCTATGACCGTCATAAATACGAGTCAGTGGCCGAGTGGCTGATTTCCCTTCTTCCACTCTCAGGTCACAATTTTTCTCCAGGCGCAATGCAACATCTGGGCACCAGGAGGCGCATGTGTCCCTCAGTGCTCAGGATCCTTTGTGCCATTCCAAGAAAGGTGGGGGGGAGGCAGGCCAGCCGACATTAAGTGAGACCTTTGTTAAGTGAGCTTCAGTCCACCTGACAAGCTTTCTTGCCACTGTTAAGTGAATCCCTGCAGCGGATAAGTCCCCCCCCCTACGGTCATTAAGCGAATCCGGCTCCCCCTCCTTGCCATTTGCTTGTCAGATGGTCGCAAAAAGGGATCGTGTGACCCCCGTCCTAACTGTGAGTTAGTCACCAATCCTCCGACTATTGTGAAAGCCGCGACGGTCATAACTGTGAAAAACGGTCGTAAGTCTGGACTGACTGCCGGACTTCCTGGGTCAGGTAACCCCCTCCTGCTTGGAAGGGTTCTTTTGAGGTCATCCAGCCCACCCCCCTTTGGGGCCGGAGTCCCTCCGAGTCACTGGAGGAGAAACTGGACGGACGGATGTCGGTTTGTTATCAGGGTTCAAAAGGAGGAAACAGAGGCGGCTCATGCAGTGGGTTGGACTAGATGACCTCCGAGGGCCCTTCCAACTCTGTCGTTATGCAAGGGAAGTCCCCTGCCTGCCTGACACACACACACACACACACACACACACACACACGCACACACACACACACACACACCAAGCCGGATGTCTGAGCCACCACATGGTTTGCAAAACTTTACAGCTACTCCTTGACTTACGGTGGTTTGCTTAGGGACCGCTCAAAGTTATGTCGGTGCTAAAAAGGGGGGGCTTAAAGGACCATTTTTCACACTTACGACCACTGTGATCATGGGATCCAAATTCAGACGCTTGCCAAGTGGCTCCTATTGATGACAGGAGCAGGGTCCCACCATCCCATTTTGCCAGCATCTGGCGAGCAAAGTTGGGGGTGGGGGACGACGACCGGATTCACTTAAGAACCGGATGACTCACTTAACAACTGCACGGATTTGCTTAACCACGGAGGCAAGAGAGGTCATTCAATGGGGCAAAATCCACTTCACCAATGTCTCACTTAGCAACGGAAATTGGGGGCTCCTGCGCCATGGGATAATCCTAGACTTACGACCACAGTGGAGCCCCCAATGTCTGTCGCTAAGTGAGACATTAGTGAAATTAGTTCTGCCTCATTTTACGACCCTCATTAAGCGAAGCCCTGCTGTTGTGAACTTAGTCACACGGTCGTTAAGCTTCCCTGTGGACTTTTCCTGTCCGAGGATCCCCTGAGCCCCCCGGACGCTGCTGAGACCCTCATAAGTACAAGTCCATTGCCGAGCATCCTGTTCTTACGACCAACAGTTGTAAGTGTAAAACAACAGCCCAAAGTCCATTTTTTCCCCAGCCCGGTTCTAACTTCTGTCACTAAGCGAAACCTTGTAAGATGTCCCTTTCCTCCTAGGTTGATCTGGGGGAGCACCTGCCACGTGGCCTTGTACTCCCCCCCCCAATCAGGAGGCAAGGCAGACCCCCCCCCTCCGCTCCCTCCCTCGCTCACTTATCGTGGAGTCCCCTCCCCACTGCCTCTGACCCCCCCCTCCAATGTCCCGGAGAAGGAAGAGGGAAGGGCCTCCCCAACTGCTCTCTGCACCCACAAAAAGGATGCCTTCCCCTTCCAATTGGGGGGAGGGGGTGCCTGGAAGGAGCCCCCCCCGAAGCTCCTGCAGAAGCTCACACCCCCCCCCCCGCTCCAAACAAGGCAGGCTGCGTTGCCCACAAATCTGAAAGGGGGAGGGGGCATTTCTGCGGAGGGTTGGCATCCCCAGGACCCCTCCCAAGGGAACTCCATGCCAGCCTGGCAGGGGAAGTACCCCCGCCCCCACCCCACTCCAATTGTGGCAGGGCCCCCTTCCACGGTTGGCATGCCCCCCTCCTCAAAAAATCTCCCCTAACAAGGCTCAGCTGAAGAGGCGGAAGTTTTATCCGAAAGGCCAGTCTGGTTTTTATGGGGGATTGTGCGGGATGGGAAGCCCCCTGCGACCCTCTCCTTCCACAGCTCAGGTCTCTTCTGGCGATGACGGAGGGGGCTGCTTTGTGCCACTACAAACAGTGGGCAGGGGGCTTTGCTCCTGTCTCCTCTCTCTCCCTCTCAGTTCTCTTGCATGCACCCAGCCCCCTCCCCTCCTTGCCCAGCCCCCCCCCTGCAATCCTTCCCCATGTGCGTATCTCTAACGAGTTAATGGACCGTGTGCTGCTGCTGCCTTCCTCCCCCGGGGAATCAGCCAGAAGCTTCCCCTCAGACGGGGGGGGGGGGCTGAGCTGCTCCCTCCCTCCCTCCCTCCACGGCTCCCCAAAGCACAGCCCCAAGAAAACAGGGGTGGATTTTCCTCTTGCAGAATAGTCCTCGACTTAGGACCGTTTGCTGAACGACCGTCCGCTGACAAAGGCCCTCGGACTGCTTTTCACACTTAACGGCCATTGCACGTCCCCGGGGTTGCGTGATCACCATTCAGATGCTTGGAAACTGACTCGTGTTTATGACGGTCACGGCGTTCCCCAGGGGTCAGCCGATCCCTTTCGGCAAGCAAAGTCAAAGGTGGGGGGAGAGATTCGTTTAACGACTGCCTGACTCGCTGGACAATGGCAGGGATTCACTTAACCACCTAGGCCAAAAAAAAGAGCACCCCTCCATGTCGTAAAATGGAGCACTATTCCTTTCACAACCGTCTGGCTAAAGCCACAGAAATGTCGGCCTCAAATTGTGGTCATAACTGGAGGACTACAGGAAGTCCTCAACTTACAATGTTTCACTTAGCGACTGCTCCAAGTTACAACGGCAGGGGAAAAAGTGACTTGGGACTAATTGTTCGCAGTTACGACCTTTGCAGCATGCCCGGGGTCACAATTCAGACCATTGGCAACTGACTCGTATTAATGACGGTCGCAGCATCTTGGGGTCACGCCCTTTTGCAACCTCTGACCAGCAACAATCCGTGGGGAAGCCAGATTCAGTTCCCAATTCAGTTCACTGCCGGGAACAATCACTTAACGACGGAGGCGAAAAAGGTGGTAAAATGGGGCAAAGGTCACGAAGGTCTCGCTTAATGACGGGAAAGTGGGGCTCCATTGTGGCTGCTGACATCCAGCCCTTCACCCCAGGGAGATCACCACACGCCCCCTTTCCAGACAGAATAGAGGGAGGAAGCCGAATTGCCCCCCCACACACACACACGTTGGACCCCATGCGGGGGGGGGGCAGTTATGGGGCAAAAAATGGCTCTGCCTCGGTTCCCCTTTGTGGCGGCTGCAGAGGCCTCCTGGGTCTGCCCCCTTTCAGACAACAGGGCCCCTTGGCTGTCCATCACGCGTTGCCCATGGCAACCGTGTTATCTGCGGGGGGGGGGGAGGAGGAGGGAAGGGTGAGCGGGAGGCCGCAGACGCGTCTGGGGAGGGGAAGGATTTCCCTAAAAGGGGAAGGGGGGGAGCGCGTGGCTCCTGCCGCAGCAGCCCAGCAGCTCCCTTTGTTTACCGGCTGGCTGGCTGGCGGGAGGAAGGAGAAGAAGTCGCTGACGTGGAGAGAAAGGCCACCTGGCACCCGGGACGGGGAGGAGGGGCGGGGGGGAGGACGGCGCCTGGCCTCTGCCCCCCCAAGTGGCAAGGCGAGGCGGCCCTGCCTGCATGCTGGGGAGGGGGCTGCGGACCCCACCTGCCCTGCCCGCCAAAATGGCCGATTGACCCTTAGAAGGTGGGAAACGCTCCCATACGCACACAAAGGAGTCCACTCAAGGCCCCCCCAGGCCCGTCCACTCAGCTTGCTGACCCCCAGCCCTTGGAAGACCCCTGCCCAACACGTCCTGTGTGTAGAGAGCTGCACCTGGCCAGAGGACGGCCCTTTCTCCAGTTAGGATTCCCCCCCCCCATCGGAGCAGATCTCCCGATTTCCAAAAGGATCAAGCCACCACAATTCTGCCCCCCCCCCCGTCAAGAGCTCTCCCAGCTGAGAGGATCGGGCCCTGCAGGGTGGCGTGCACGGAGGACAAAGACCCCCTTCCCTATCCTTGGGAACTGGCCAGCCCAGCGGCATCTCCCGAAGGCCACAAGCGGATCCGAAGCTTGATCCCCACCAGTCGGTCCCCAACCTTTCCGTCTCTGTGGATGGGCAGCAACCGGGGGGGGGGGAGAGGGGCTGGTCCCATGGAAGTGGCGTCCAGGCAGGCGTGGGACTCTTGGCCGCTGGTACAAATGGAACTGCGCCCGATGTGCTCGGCCGCCACTTCTGAAGGGGCCCCGTCCTGGGACTGCGCCGTGGCTGAGGGTCCTGGATCCCTGATGTGGGGCACTGAAGCTGGACCTCTCCTCAAAGACCACCAGAAGGCGGCCACTGTCCTGTGGGGGGGGGAGGCTGGGCCAGGACCACCGTCTGACTCCGGCTGCTGCAGTGGAGGGGCTGGGAAATCTATGGGACCCGTGTGGGACGTTAGTCCTTACCCATTCAAGGTCCTCTCTCGGCTGCTTAATTGGGGGGGGTCTTCCCTTTTTCAGGCTGAGGTGGGCGGGTGGCCCCCCTCCTCACCTGCGTTCCCAGGCAGAAGAGGTGATTCCGGTGCAGCCCCTGAGCCAGACTCTCCCTCCCAACTAAATTTTGGGGTCCCCCCCTATGGGAACCCGGCGAGAGCACCACAAGGGGGGACTCCGCCGCGTCTCTTCCTTCACCGGCCTTCGTTACCGTTTGCTGCGATTGCTGATCGAAAGAAAACTATGGATTAATCTCTCGGTTGACCCACATAAGTGGGGGAAGGAGGGAGGGGGGGGAAAGGAGCCTGGGGCACCACCGAAAGGACCCCAGATTCACCCTTAAATCCAGGGCGGGGTGTTCCGTGGGGGCTGCCCAGAGGGACCGAAGGCATCCGCAGGAGGAGGAGGAGGAGAAGGAGGAGGAGGGGGAGGAGAGGGAGGAGGGGGAGGAGGAGAGGGAGGGGGAGGAGGAGAGGGAGGGGGAGGAAGAGGAGGAGGAGGAGGAGGAAATGGGCAGGCAGAGATGGCAGGACGTCCGCTGGCCCGAAGGAAGCACACGGAATCCTTGTTTTACAACGGATCATTCAGTGACCGGTTGATGTTCCCAGGGCACTGTTCACACTTAAGACCATCAACCCATCCCCACGGCTGGATGATTTACACTTGGATGCTTGAGAACTGACTCACATATATGACGCAGGATCACGCAATCCCCTTTTGCGACGTTCAGACAAACAAGTCCAATTCTATCTTACCAGCATAAACAACCGCCGGGATTCGCTTAACGACCGTGGCACGGAAGGGGGCAAAGTGGGCCAAGGTTCACTTAACCACAGCCTCACTTAGCGACAGAAATGGAGGGGGGGCTCAATGGCGTCCGTACGTTAGAAGTCAGAAGGCTCCAAAGCCACAAACACCCCCCCTCCCTATGGGGCGGGGAGGGCAAGAGGGGAGGGGCAGAGAAAATGGGGAGGGGACGGGGGAGGGGCAATCCACCCCCCCCCCCATGCTGGAGAGGAGCAGAGCACAAAGGAAGAGACAGGAGGAAAGCTGGGATGGATGGGGAGGGGGGGACAAAACAACTCAGCCACACAGGGGCAGTGAGGCAAAGGGGGGGCGGGGGGGGTGCTGCACAGCTCCATGCCAACACCCGCTGGATGAAACACAACAGCATCTCCAAGGCCGCCCAGGCCGGAGCAGCCTGTAAACACACCCAGGGACGGAGGGGAGGGCGGAGAGCATTAACCCCCCTCTGCTGCCCTTGCTCTGTGAAAGGCCTTCTCCCCAGCCCCGGGGGGGGGGGGTTGGTGGTGGCAGGGGGAGGTGGGCTGCCCCCCCCCTGCAGCCCTCTTGAAGGCAGGAGAAACAGAGCTGGCCCAGGCCCACGTGTTGGACTGCTTATCTTCCCGGGGTCCCAGTGGGATCCAGGCTGAAATTCCATCCTTCCTACAGAAGGAAACCCCCCCCCCCACAGAGACACACACCAGGGACAGCAACAGGCAACAGCTGGAGTCCCCTGCAGAGCTCATCGCCACCTTCTGTGGAGGGAGAAGAAGAGGCCACCCTGAATGTCTAGAAAGCCTCCTCCCCGACGGAATCAAAGGGCTGGAAGGGCCTCTTGGAGATCTTCTAGTCCAACCCCTCCCCCTACTCAAGCAGGAGACCCTCACAGAGTCACAGAAGGACGGAGTTGGAAGGGACCTCGGAGGCCATTTAGTCCAACCCCCTGCTCAAGCAGGAGACCCTGTGTCAAAATGGATTTCTCCGAGGGCCTGATCAGCATTGTCATTCTCCTCCACGGCCTGGCAGAGGCGGGGATGGGACAGCACCCTGCCAGCCAAAACAGGAAACAGGGTGTGGGCCAGGCCCCCCGCTGCCCACTTTTGGCCTCCACAGCCTCCCTACAGCCCTCTGGCAGCTGAAAACGGCTGGGGGGGCCCACAACCTGGTGGCGATGTAGTGGGTGATGGCAGAGAGGTTGGGGACCCCTGCCCTAAGGCCGTCTCTGGGAAGTAGAAGCTGGCGGTGGAAGGCTGGAGACAGCCGTGGGCCCCTCTGAAGAGCCCAGGAGGGCCAGCCTGCCAGCGCACAACTGCATGCCAGTGCAGGGGGCATACTGGGAGGGGTTGAGGTGGGAAGGATGAAAGGTTAGTCCCAACAGCAACAGGCCCCTTGGGTGTGATCCCAAAGCAACCGGAACGCTCTCGGCATTGACCAATTCACCCTCGGTCAATTGTAACAGGCAGCCCAGAACGGCTGAAATCCCGCGACAGTGTTTGTAACAACGTCAAACAGCCACCTTCCCCTCCACGAGGAGACAAACTGGACTCGAGAGGTGGAGAAAAATCCCCAGCCCCGTCTGACCGTCCGGCTGGAACATCTGCACCAACCATCATCACCGCCGGCCTTGTCCAAATCCCCGTTAGCCAATTGCAAAAAGGCTGCTTGATTGGGAACAGCCGAGATCCTGCGACAATCCCTTTAATACCATTCAAGAGGGACATCTGCCCATCTGCAGCCCTTTGGGAAGGACTCCAGAGGTGGACCAGAAGGCCAAACGCAGCCTGGATGACCACGTGAGAAACTGTCATGAAAAAAACCCCTCATCTCTGCTACAATGATTGCAATTTCGACAGAATAACCATTTTATATCCCCGGGTTGTGTTCCAAGAGTTGAGGTGGACTTCCAAGAGCCCATTCACCCGCTTCACGCTCCCGCCTCTGGCAGGTAAATGGGTGGTGTGAAATTGGAGAAAAGATTTTTCAAAAGGCGAGATATAAATAAATAAACAGCCGGCGCGAAATCTCTCCTTGAGAGCCAGGGGGAAAATAATCCAGGTGGCATTTGAGCTTATTTTCGATGCAAGAAATAAAGCGGTGCCTTCAACGGCCGGAGTAGATTTCTCCAAATCCACATTAAAAAAAAAAAAACCTCAAGGGGAAAACTAGAGACAATGTACATTCCTGAAACTCACCCCCCCCAAAAAATGTTTGCTTCGTGCCAAGACTCTCCTGCTAAAGCAGGGGGTTGGACTAGATGACCTCCAGGGTCCCTCCCCACTCTGTCCTTCTGTGATTATGAAAGCAGTGGTGGGTTTCCATTTCTTTTCCACCACCACTTCGCTCCTGCCACACGCCACTCCCGGTTCTCCCGATGGCAGAAACCCACTCCTGTCCGTAAGGGTCTCCAGCTTGAGCAGGGGGCTGGACTAGAAGACCTCCAAGGTCCCTTCCAACTCAGTCATGCTCTGCTAATGAAAATGGGCACACCGAATGGCCGTTTGGAGAAAGGCGACCAGAGGAGGCCATTCAAAGCCTCCAAGCCAGGAAAAGAAAAGCGAAAATGTAAGTTTATGAATGGAAAATTGGGAAACACACGAAACATGGCGTGTTTCTGCAAAGGAAGATGGGCGAACCCAGGGCTGCATCACAGGATAGCCAACACTGGGAGGAGGAGGAGGAGGAGGAGGAGGAGGAGGAGGAGGGAGGAGGAGGAGGAAGGGAGGGAGGGAGGGAGGGAGGGAGGGAGGGAGGGAGGGAGGGGCACTGAGCACATGTGCTCTGGCCAGGGAGAATTTTACTCCAAGTATTAAAGATCTCGCCAGACTTGAACCCGGGGACCTATCCAACAACACGAAATTTAACATGGAGAAAACCAAGGTTTTACACCCAGGTGGAAGAAACCAAAGGTACGAGTACCAAGTAGGCAAAACACAGCTGAAAAGCAGGAGCTGGGAGATGGACTTTGGAGTCCATGCGGACGATCCCTTAAACAAAAGCCAGCCGTGTGCGGCTGCAGCCGAAAATAGCAGTAGACTTATATACCGCTTCATAGGTTTATGAGCGGTTTACAGAGAGTCAGCATATTGCCCCCAACAATCTGGGTCCTCATTTTACCCACCTCGGAAGGATGGAAGGCTGAGTCAACCCTGAGCCGGTGAGATTTGAACCGCTGAACTGCTGATCTAGCAGTAGCCTGCAGTGCTGCATTTAACCACTGCGCCACCTCGGCTCCCTCCTCGGTGGTCTAAACAGAGGCATAGAATCAAAATCCCATGGACTGCTTTGTAAAGCCTTAGTAAGGCCACACCTGGAAAACTGCAACTAATTTTGGTCAGCGGAGTACAAAACAGTTGTTGGGACTTTGGAGAAAGTGCAGAGAAGAGCAGCTGAGAGGATTGAGGGCCTGGAGAGTAAAAGATAGGAAGGATGTGGCAGGATTTGGCTCTGGTTACTCTGGGAAAAGGAGGAGTAGGGGGAGGACAGAGTAACATTTAGGGTGCTGCCCCCAAATAAGTGGGGGGGCGGGTTTCAACTTATTCTCCAAAGCACCAGAAGGCAGGACGAGAAACAATGGATGGAAACTAATTGAGGAGAGAAGCAATCTGGAATTAAGGAGAAACTTCCTAATAGGGAGCACAATTAACCAGTGGAACTCCTTGCCACCAGATGTTGCTCCACCGCTGGAGGTTTTTAAGACTGGACAGCAATTTCGTTTGGTATGGTGTCGGTTCTCCTGCTTGGGCAGAGGGTTGGACCAGATGACCTCCAAGGTCCTTTCCAACTTGGTCACTCTATGATCCTGTAAGGGTCTCCTGCTCGAGCAGGGGGTTGGACTAGATGGCCTCGGAGAGCCCTTCCCACTCTGTCATTCCGTGATCCTGTCAGGGTCTCCCCGCTCGAGCAGAGGGCTGGACTAGGAGACCTCCGGGGCCCCTTCCAACCCTGGGATTCTGTTATTCTCCTGCTTGAGCAGAGGCTGAGCTAGATGACCCCCCCCCCCCCGAGCCCCATTCCCAGCTCTATTCGCATTGAGGCCGGAAGGGGGAATCCCTTCCCAGCGAGGCCTGGCTGGGGAAAGTGAGCCAAGCCAGGGAGCCGTTTTAATCCACCCGACCGGCCGATCCCTCTTGCGAAGGGCGAAGGTTAATTGCAAACACAGGGAGGAGAGCAAACAAAACCCCACGCAACCCGCTGGGTGGCCGCCCCCCCCCGCCCCCCCCAGCCCCTCCTTCAGCGACGACTCCTCCTGTGAGCTGGGCCTCCCCCCACGTGCCCCTCAGCTGTTGTGCCGACTGAATGACAACCGACAACCCCCCCCCCCCCCGGCACTCCGCCTCCTCTGCCGCTGCCGAAGAATTTGAAACATTTTCCCTCGGCTGCGGCGACATTCGCACGCAACTCCCATTGGTGGGGGGGGGTCCCTCCTGGCGGGGAGTTGCATGCTGCACATACAAACAAGCGTTTGGCCTCCATCGGCCTCAAGCTTGTTGAACCTGGAATTCCCTTGAGCGGGGACGAGTGGGGGTTGGACTAGATGACCTTTGAGATTCCTTCAATGACTCTGTAACGTCTCCTGCCTGAACTAGATGACCTCCAAGGTCCCGTCCAACTCTGTCGCTCTAGGATTCTCTATTCTCACACAACGGAGCCCCAAATATCCTGCGAAGCAAGCCATTGGTTAAGTGAGTCTTGCCCTGTTTTACGACCTCGTTGTTAAGTGAATC